>NC_091114.1:12390000-12692083 GCF_024713975.1 Paralichthys olivaceus | reverse complement strand
TTGCTGTAATTCATACTGATGTACGTTAAAGTTTGTCACCAGCACAGAGCAGTGCCACCTATTGAAGGAGGTATTCAGTTGCAATATAAGAGGAAATGCTGCAACAGTATTTTCCCGTACGTACTCTTGAGTATGTTTTGTATTTTACACAAGCTATAGTAAGCTTTTAATTGCAAGTGTCAAATAAATGTCTTAAAGATTGACACAGACACACTGTGTTGTTGGGAGCTACAGGAGAATTTATCTATATGATGTTGATGATTGGAATAGCGAAGCCGTCCTTGACCTCTAGGACCGAGACTGTGCCATTGTCCTTTAACAAGCATCATGATGCCTGTGATTTGGGAGAAAAGGGGCTGAGAAACCTTTGAGGACTTCATGGAGGTCAACGGCTTCTCAGCGGCTGTTTGTGAACGAATCTCATGATAGAAGGTGTTAACAAGGGTATGACAGGAGGTGGCAGCTGTATTTCACACCATTTCATCCGTCATGTAAGGATATCACAAGTTTAATGGCGGCTGCTCTCAGCCAATGACGTTTATCCAGCTTCCATTATTAGAACTGTTTCACTCTCTGATTTATCTCTTCATTTCAACCGCTTGATTTTTTTCCCTCCTGTGCTTCACCAATCCCCCCCCTCTCCTGCAGGGGATTGCAAGTGGTGAATCTTGAGTCGTGGTCTTGTCAGGTGTTGTGAGAATCCACTTGGCCCGGCAATTCATCAGTATCCACATTCTGTGCACACGTTCCTTCATCTATCTCTCCGGTACCATAAAAATCAATTGATTTGTCCTGCAAAGTGCCATCTCAGTTTCTTATGATTTCTATTGAACAAGCTGCTGGAAGTGGCTAAACTCTGCTGCAATGCTTCCTGCCACAAGTGTTAGAATGGCCTCAGAACATTTGGCTTAACAATCATCCTGGAGAATAGATTGTTTATTTGCTTAATAATAAAATGGGCTGTTTATTCCAAGACACGCAAAAACACATTTTTTTTCCACAGCAGCACTGAATAACTTACAATCTATTGAATATTTGTCTTTATCTGACTTAAGTAAGTAATTAAATACATATAAATATTCACAAACCAGTAGATCTTCACAATTTAAGTCATTTATTGGACTTAGAAAATCTGTAATATGTATTATGCTTATATTAAAAAGCCATGTGTGAACTGTATGTGAAGTATTAAAATGTAAAGAAGGGGCTCGTTAAAATGAAAACAAAATAAAAATTTATTTATTCCCTTGATGAAAATACTATTTCCAATATTCTTCTTCCAGTATTTCATAAAATTCATATTGATGGTAAACATAACAACAATCAGTGAAAATATAGCCAGTCTCTATTTCAGAATAAAGAGACGCTAAATGGCTCAGAGTACAATACCGGAGCTGATGGAGTGAAGATTTGTTTCTCCAGTTTTCATATTAAAAGGTTGTAAAAACACTGTACGCTCCTGCCTTCCCAACAACTACAGACCACCTCGAGATTAGAATGAATAACCCTCCCTGTTTGATGACATCCTCACCATGATAACAATTCAAATTGAGCCCCTTAACTCCAAAAAAGTTCATATTAGCATTCACTGAAGTCATGTTTCCAGCCAGCCGATGAATTCGAGGGCCTGGTCAGACTTTGTAATAACATCATCTTGGGTGATCCGACGCCTCAGACCACATTGAAGGATATTCATCAGTGTTTCTCAGACATTAATGTATTTGAGGCTTGTCGGAACTGTTTGACGTACAAAAGACAACGATGTTAACAGTGATAAACTAAACAGCTGAAAATATTCTGCGTGGGTTTGTCTCCAGTACCTTTCACATCATACACAGTCATTTGACCAACTGTTGATATAAGAATACTTATTAGTGCAGCTTTACGGGCGGTACACGGCAGCAGTGTACGACACGCATCAAAACACTCCCACTCATTAATTTCAATGTGAGCCCACACGTCAGTGCAGCCTTGTCACACGTCACTGTGGGTTGACTCGCTTCATCTCACCAGAAAAGCAGCAATTTTGTCACATTTGCTGCCCAGATCGGCACATCCCAGTTACTGTACCCTGACTAATTTTTCTGTCTGCACCATGTGCCTGTTCCCAACCGCCGGCGCCAACTGACACATGAAATGTGCCGGCACGTGTTGCACTTTACAGAAACTAATACTTCCGTTTGATGAGGTTGTGTTCAAAGGGATGATTTGCTCTGAAGCTGAAGTTGGGAGTAATTACACTGTTCTTTGGACACTTTCATAGTTTATTTGATTTAACTGGTGCACAGGAGGAACAACAACAAACAATATCACTGAAAGGAATAATGAAAAAAAACTGAATTAAAATATGCCTTAAGGTTTTTCTTTTATGATAATAACCAGTGGAAAAGCGGGAAGTATGTTTACAGCAGCACAGGCTCATTAAAAGCTGCACAGACGTACTCATCATGTGAGTCCGGCATCACTGTCTCCCTTCTCAAACAGAATGGTCACCTTGCAATTAGGATTTGGTGACACAGTGATCCGAGCGCCGTCTAAAGAGAGGCCCGCAGTCTCGGACTCGTCTCAGTCGATGCTTATTCTTAGCTGAGGACAATTACTGAAATACTGACTCATTACTTTCCTTCATATCCTTTTCAACAAAGTGTAATCTATCTCCCTTGTAACCACATCCTGTCTGGGATGTTTTTCAATTACTCACTGTGTCCCATCCTGTGCTTTACCATCTCAGCTCAACTCTGTGAAGGCTGCTTTCAGACATTTTACTGACATTTTCCTGAGTCGCTGTATGTGAGTTTACTTGCTCCAGACTTTCTATGGAACCTTTTCCTGCGAGTCCAAATGAGCCCATGGAAGAATTCAGGAGGAACATTACCAGCGAATGTTTTGAACATGCGATGGACGCAAAACCGCAAGAATACAAATATCTCAGGAGCCATATATGTAGAAGATGTGGACAAAGAGTCAACTTGGAAAGACAATGAGATCCGAGAGGTTTTGGCAATAAGGGCCGACAACTGTGAAACAAGTGACTGCTGCAGAATTTATACATCATGTTCTGCCTCATGTATGCAGTACTCAGGAAACACCCCTGGCATTAATGTTCCAGACGTTTTACCTGTTGTTGTGAGCCTGTCTGCCTCGGCCAATCCCCTGCTGTGTTCATTTGTTCATGTCTGAAAACAGCTCAGGTGTCCGTAGCCTGCAGAGGCGGTCTGTCTGTACCGTGGACTGTATATAAAGATGGACGGCACGTCTCCACTTCCGAACACAATCCAGAAATAAAGCAAATATATTCCAGATAACAAAGCAACCATCTCCAGAATCTGTGCTGTGGCTTTCAGAGTTGGAGCCATTGTAACAAGTTCTCGTCAATACATGCACCCGACCAATCAGGAGGCACTCTCAGCTGTCAATCATGACATTTCACCCCGTTTTTTAAAGCATCACATAATTAATAAAAACAAACTCATCATAAAAACACTTCAACATACATCATTGTGTGTGAGAGCTATTTAAAATGACAGAAAAGGTCTTTTAACATCCACTTTGACTTTGGAGGAGACAGGGATTATAACCTTTGTTGCAGCCAGCCAATGAAAACTGTTACTGATGTTGGTTGATTTAAGTTTCCATGGTGACATCATGGCTTCCCTGGCCAATACACTTTTACACTTTTCCTATTATTTAAGATTGCTGGTTTGCCATGGAGGGGGAAAAAAGCAGTATTTTAAATACATCCTCCATTGACAGTATTTCCCATTTTTCTGACCTCGGTTATTTCTACTCGCCTTCAGTCATGCATTTTCACAGGATTGGAAGTGTCATTATCTGCCCAACAGCAAAGTCCCTTGTATTTCTGACTAAATGCATGTGTTTGTGATTGTGCAGCTGCAGGGTGCAGTGATATCTGCCACTCTCAGCAGCGCTCGGGGGGTATTGTGCGGCACTTGAGAAAAGGTGTTGTGTCCCAGAGACTCTACACCTTACCAAGCAAGACGGATCCCCAGCCAGCTCTGCCTCCTGATAAGCCTCTGTGAAACCCCAGAGTGGGGAGGGGAGGGGAGGATTTGATGAGAATAATCAACGAGGAGGTGAGAATATCTCCATGTTTCTGGTGTGATTTTAGAAAACATGATGATTAACGACCACTCACTAGCAAAAAATGCTAAAATAGTTTATCTAAGAGAGTTGACACTTGGTTTGCAGCAACGCTAAAACAGTTTTTAGTTACCCCTGTTGCCTTTTTCACCTTTGCAATGCGTGTTCATGCATGCTGGAGGAAAGCAGTGCACGGTGTCAAAATGTCTCATAATCATGTTCAGCAACTCCTGACAGCGTCCGATCCCCAAGATTTATCCCTTCTTAAAGTTCCTGCTCAAACAGCGGCGAGATCGAAGTTTGTCCTGCAGTTTGTGCTGAGTTTTAACATGTTGTGTGTTTAATAAGCCACAAAGTTGGAACAAAATAAATCTGCATACAAATACTTCAAAATCCATGACTGTAAGGCGGAAAAATGAGAAGAATATACATTAGCATTTCCCATAAAGTGGAGTTATTGTACCCAGAGTGAGAGGTGCCAAGACTAGACAAACAACACTGAAAATATATCCTGTAAATCAAGGTAGAAATTCATCACACTGGTGAAATGAAAAGACATCCAGGTGCTATGCAATGACTGGAGCTGCTGCGTGTCTCTAAATATACCTCTATTCAGGTCTAAATTGAAAAATCTGTGTTATCACCTGCGAGGCTGATTGACATATTCTAACAATGCTACGCGAAAGACAGGTGAGGCGGCATGAGGCGCTGTGACTGACGACAAAAGAACACAGGTGATGATGGTGTATGGCTATATACACACACACTTATACACATATATATATATATATATATTTACATACATATACTGTATGTAAATCATGGAGTCGGTTAATTAGGGTTCCTGCACCCCGCTGCGTTTCCATCATTCACATTATCAGACACCAGTGATCACACTCTGTTGCATTTATCTCAGCAATGATGACGTGTGCTAGTATTTTACAACATTTTCAAAGGAACACCTGTAGCATTGCATTAACAAACTGTTTGGTTAGTTTTTCTTGTGTGTATGAAATTAAGATTAACTGAAGTTAAATGGGAGGTTACAGTCTTTACTTTATTAACAGATTCATGGATTTACTTATTGGATGATTCTAATTTGGTTGTTTTCACAGAAGGAAACATTTGTGTAAAATCTAAATGTACAGATTTTATTTGGGTGTGGAACCGGCCTGAATAAAACAAATTCCATCATCGAGAAAAATATAGAACAACAAGCTGCATGCATGATATTTGTATGTGTGCGTTTTCTATTTCGTAATGTAATGAAGAAATATCAAATTAATTCAATTCCATTTTATTTGTATCGCGCCAAATTATAATATACATTACCTCAAGGCACTTTACATAGAAGGTCAAGACCTTAAAATCGTATTAGTATAGAGAAACCCAACAGTTCCCACAAACAAAAATTACAATTATTGAGCTTTTTTTGTCCACATAAACCATTAACTGTCCAATCATATTTTTGCAGCGTGGAACGATTATTTTCAATGATGAGATTTGAATTTAATACGCCATGGAAGATTCATGTCACAATGAGAAACAGGGAATTTTGAGTAAATAGAGTGAATAATGTTTTTCGTTTAACTTAGACACAGTAAATGCACTATTAAAATGAAATACACATTACTAAGTGTCAGGTATTTCACTATGATTTGATTTTGTTCAAGCATTAAAAAATGTCCATGTACTATGTGACACTAAATATTATCTATTATCTGGAATAACTGGCCATAAAATTCAAGTTAATTAACATAAAGGAATGAGGGAAAAAAACTAATACAACTTCTCTGGTTCATTATCCCACTTTGAGATATTTTCCAGGACACATACAGCATATTTTACACATTTACACATGTAAAAATAAAGAATGAACAGATTTGAAATTAGTTCCACTTGTTTGGTTCTGTTCTTTAGGTTTCTGGGCTGTAGCAAAACAAATCAAACGATACGACCAATAAGCCAGAACAAAACCAAAAACCGAATTATCAAGAAATGTTTAAGAGGCTTTGTAAAACAAATCGACACACACACACACACAATCTTATGGGATCTGGAAAACCTGCATTGTTTGTGATAATTCAGCTTATATATACATATATTGTTGTAATTTACCAGAAAAGGTGGAGTGTAACGAGCCAAAAACAAGAGTCTGGCCTGAGAGATGTGATCAGACTGTTGCTCACTACCCGTAGCCATGACTGTACACCTCCTGGGTTTTATCTTCCAAATCTGAAACTGAAGGCTTGATTGTTTTGAGCTCTCCACCAGCACACAACTTTGCCCACACACTTCTTTTCTGAGCCCATGTGGAAATAGTGTAGATATATTTGGAAATCGTCCTCATATTTGTGCTGGAAAACAACAGTAGCTAAACCATCTTCTTGCCAGTTTTTGTCACCGTTCTCAAAAGAAGTACTAAATCCACGAATGTCTCTGTCTGTCTGTATGTGGAACGCATATCTCGAGAATCGCTCATCTTGCCGGCTTCACACTTGGTGTGCGTGTTGTTAATGGCTCAGGGATTTGACCATCACATTTGGTGTGATTTGGACTCGTGAAACATTTTATCATGACTATAAAAACTTCATTGTAGATAGGGCAGGTGGGATGAACGAAGCATTTTCTAACTTCACTTTGCATCATAGATGGTTTATAATTTTTTTTTTTTTTACAGGTTTAGAACCGGCACTGCACTCGTTCACAAGACTGAGAGTTTCTGATTAACCCTCTGGATGGAACTCCAAATGGATTGAGAAAAGATAATTCAATACTTGAGCCTCCAAACACAATCTTGACTTGGCCTGCTGAGCCACTTCCAACCCTCAGAAACGACTCAGCGTGATGCCTCGATATCACCTCTGGAAACCCGTGGTGGTGACTAAAGTGTATGCAGAAGCAATGGAAAGAGACAGGGAGGCAGAAGACGGATGACAACAGAGAGAGGGATCTATTCTCCTCCAGATGTTTTCACAGGAGCGGTGTGCACATGATGAGAGGCACTGCTCGCACAGATCATGATCAATGATCGCCACAGACACAAGGAGGTCAACCTGCAGCCTGAAGCTGAGCGCTTTTGTTTGCCAAAAAAAGAAAAACGCACAAACACTGTTGATCACCTCTCTTCTGCAGCTAAATTGGTTAATATGAAAAGGCTGCATCAGCTGCCCTGCTTTTCTTCTCGAGATGCCGTGATCTACGCAGGACAATATTTCAGACAACACAGAATATGACTGCCATAAATAAAACAGTATTAATCATCCAAACTCCCATTTGAGGCCCTTCTCACATTTATCAGGCTTTTAATATTAACAAAGATTAAGGGCATGTCTCACACCTTCAGTCACTGTATGTAATCGTGCTCCAGATAGAGAACTGTTAAAAGCTTTAGTTGCATCCAGGCTGCACAACACAACATGTTGAATCAATGCAAATACAATCCTATGAGAGATCTATGTAAGCAGGTATTTAATATTTAATTTAATAAATAATATAATAGGCTCAATTGGATAATGAATAAATATCATTTTGAAAGTAAATTAATATTGAAGAAAACAAGTTTTACAGTTCAGACTGTGAATATCAATATATTTAACAGTAAACAAGCTTTATGGGGCTACACTTTTCATAAACTAGACAAAGTAAAACAATGTAAAACTCATTTTAGTTAAAAGTTTATTTTACCTTAGACAAAGTAGATTTTCCCCGACAAACAAAGTAGACAAACAAAGTCAAGCTCGATCCTACATTTCCCATGATGCCACTTGATGCAATCTCTCATTAACATCCCTAACAGCTGCTAAATGCTCAATCACACCTCACCTTGGAATAAATTGGACTAAAATGTAACCATCCAAATTACAGCAGGAACGTCCTGTTTATTGTTAATCACTCATCAAAAATATATTTAATTCTTCCAACTGATCAACTTCATCAAGGTGGTCTTCACATTTCTCTAGACCAGGATGTGTTTGTGTGTCACTGCCATTGTGCATCAGACAATAGTGCTTGATTAAGGTGTTTCTGCCGCAACCGGAGACTAAAGTTCAAGCTGGTGGTGTCACACATAGAACACACGCAGGTGGACGGGCACAGACGTAATGTTCCTGCTGCCCGATGTCAGACTGACGCTCTTACTTGGAACAGCAAACACCATATGTTGTCGCAGTATTCAAAACACTTTATATGATTTAATTATAATTAAACAAAGGAATGGTAACACATACAAGAATGCAGGATAATGCAAGTGGATCAAAAAAGACTCAAACTAATTATATTCTTTATCCCAAACCACCAGTGTAGTCGCCCTCTTCTCTTTTGCTGTAAACACCGAGTTTATTCCTTGATTCTATACAAAAACAAACACAAACACCGAGTCAACACACATTAATTTCTGTTTTCACCTTCGACCAGAAACGGTGAAAGAAAAACTCAGATAATAAGTAATGTTTCCTCAAGTTTTTAATAATTCCCCTCATCTCTCTCCCTGTGTAGCCATTCCTCACGCACACATTCATCAGCACCCAACACATGATCGTGCTCCTTTCCTTGTGTAAATGAGATGAAAAAGCTATTACCTTGAATTATAAGAATAGGCATTTTTTTGCCTATATCTTCTTCTATTGAGGACTTGAATGAGGTGAAGCTGTTTTAAAGGAAAGTGACCTCCCTCTATATTCTCTACACGATTATGGATAAAAACATAAACATGAATGAGAAGAAAACAACAAAACATCTTTTTCTCAGTAAAATGTTTTCCCGCATTCTGATATAAGGATATCAAACAGTACAATGAAAATGTACTGTTTAACATATTTCTTTTAACATGCTTTCAAAACTAAACTTTAAACAATTTGAAAAACATTACATTTCCTGCAAAGAGGTGACTTTTAACCTGGTGCATGCAATATACAAAAGGGTGTAAAAGCTTTGAGCGTATGCCACAAGAATCAATAGCAGCAGTCCCATTGTTTGAGGCATCTGTAGTGAGGTTTTCATCACACCTTTGCTCCCTATAGGCACGTTGCTTCCTTCACAGTGGCCTTTGCAAAACATGCACTCTGAGCCTCCCTTCGGCGAATGGCTAATTTTCCTAAAGGTCACATTAGGATGGCAAGGCAAACACGGAGAAGGAGGATTATCCCTTTCCAGCGATTCAAAGTTTTTCTCTCGACACTATAGGTTCACCATGAAATCATGTAATCAAATGACTCACTCACACAGTGCAGGTGGAATCTATAGGTGAGCTGTATTAGATTGTATTGTAGATGATTGTATAGCTGGGAATAACAAAGTGGCCTATATGTGTTTCTTGTTTAAATGTATTAAATACAAAGCAAAAACAAACCAGACAAACAACCTCTAGCTAATGTTGACAGTTCCAGGACTTCATACATTCTGTACTTGGCTAAATGTTCAGATAAATTTGTAGAACTATAAATTCCCTGAATCTTTATGAGAAGAACATTTGGTACTCAAAGGTCTACAAATACACACATGCACTATAGCACTATAGCACTATAATAACACAACCTCAGAATACCCAACGTTCACCGGTTTCTGCAGGGAGCCTTCCCATGAATTGTAAGCTATGCGCAGTGTTAAGAGAGACTTGGAACACAAAGACCTTTCTGTTTGCAAAAAGAGCGAACCCTTGATGCATAGAGACGCACTGATCAGCCACAGACCCCAGAGGCCCACTTCAAGGCATTCTCCTCGCAGTGGTTAGAAATTACTTGGAGATATCAGAAGAGACCTATTAGCTTATGAAAATGGTTGCCACTGGATACAGTATGTCACCTCATACCCATATTCCTGTACTGAGTGCTAATGAGACGACTTGGGATGGAAGCACCTCTTGATCTTCAGGTGAGAAAATCACAGATGTGTTGTCGCCACAGATGTTAATTCAACGCACAGACATTGTACGTCAAACAAAGCCATTTAAAAACTTTTAACAGCTACATGATGGTTTAAATTAGCCGATATATATATATTACATGACACATGAACCTGCGAATACCCTTCACCTGTGTGAGGATGATTCATGTCAGGCTTGGAATGGCCTGTGATAAAACCTGCTGTAGATGCAGGTGATATCCTCTGCCAGCCAAAACGAAGATTAAACCCAAGGTGTGATTTCTCACTGTCATTCAGTCGTATTGTTTCATTTTCGCTGAGAGGCCACAGACAGTAAAAAGTATGGTGACTTCACAGACATGGCCCTCATAATTGTTGGCAAGAGTGGCAGAGTGATTTCTGTTGCCACTAAACCCTCCAGTGAGATTCACAGCTTGAGCCTTGGGACCACAGCCAAACTAGTTTAAGGTCACCTTGCTAAACAAGCTGGCAGGAAGCAGAAAGCTCCTGTACAGCTGCTCATCCGACATGCGTCGCTCACTGATGCTCGGCTTGAACAGGGGGGAGGGGGTTGCTGGCAATCACCTGTCTCGCGATGCTAACCGCTCGTAGCTGCTGGATCAAATGCACTCCCACGCCTTTGCTCAAGCAAAAGGTTCATTTCTCGCCCTCCCAGAGTGCAGCTGTGGCCCACTCATATCTGCCCCTTCTCTGAACCTTACAAACCATTTCCCATCGCTGTTATGTCAAGCCTGTGCTTCACCTAACAAGGTCCTGCTGACCTCAAGCTTGTGTCCTCTTCAGTCCTGGCCTTGGAAGCCAGTGCCCGCCGCAGGGTTTGCAAGTTTAATTAACCCCAAATCTGGTTCAAGCCAGTTTTGACAGCTTTATAGCATCTGGGCTGCCAGCGAGTGGTCAAGCTACGTCAAAATGTCCGTAGCCAAAAACGGTAAAGGTAAGAACTCGTCACTAGATGTCCTTTCATGACAAAAAAGACTAGCATGACTTTCGCTGAAAGAATGTCAGAACAAATGATTAATGAAAGGCACAAACAACATTGCTACCTTGATACCCTGTAAGACCTAATCTTGCCCAAGCCTATATTATACACTAGTTTACTTCTTACAAGTAGTAGCACTGGTAATAGTAATATTTCTGTTACTAGATTGTGACTGAGCCCTGAAGTCATAGTGCGTACTGACCTTTCTTTGAAAACCATAGACAGTTAATAAAGTTGAAAACACTTCATTTGGAGCCAGAGTCTTTGCAGTAGTGATCAGCCCCAGTATCAAGGTTCCACCACTGCATGTGCTTGTGTAATTGTCAGTCAGTCTCAGCTGTCAATTGTAACGTTTTAAACACATTTTAATAGCAGCAAATAACAAATTAAAACTAAACTCAGCCTTAAAATTAACACTGACTTTTTAAATTGGTCCATGTTCCACCCACTAACATGGAGGAGGCAGGGTTAAAGACATACACTGCAGCCATCCACCAGGTGATGCTTTGGCTTCATTTTATCATGTTGTCATGCCGTACGTCTTTTTATATCTAAGAATCAAACTCAATAAAGTGGATGATTTGAGGGATAAGACCAGTGTGGCGTCCCTGCAAAAGCATAGCTGCTTGTTAATTTAATAATCTTAAGAACTGCTACTTTGTCTGACATGATTTGAACTGGCTTCCTGTATAACTTTAAGAACAGGTGGGCTGGACAGATGCACTGTCAAAGCAGAATAATCTTCTAATACCTTCCAACTTTTAAAACTAGCACAGCATTTAATTTGAATGAATACATTTCTAAACTTCATCAAATAGCCCAGACTCTCTGGGGTAAACCAGCTGCACTCTTAAAGTTCAGCAGTTAAATGAACGGTTAAGCGAGTGTTCCTTTTTTTCCCCCCTCCTTCTTTCCCAGCACGTTTCAAATGGACCGTCATTTGCATGCATGAGGGTTGAAAGGAAAACATACTGAAGGGAAATACAACCGCGATCTCTCTTCACAGATATGGGTCAGCTATATTTCAGACATCAATAAGATTTTCTTACTGCAGGACATGTGCAAGGGCGAGCCTGTGGGGAGGGGAAGTTGGCGGGATTGCAGACGTGCCTTGTTTTTGCCTGTGTGCCGCCCCGATACTGTATTCAACTCACAGCTGAGGATGTGAGAGGAGCTAATCACCGGCAGACATGCCCAATTCAAAAGTTTCCTTTGGAGGGAAAATCTAATTAACATAATAACGAATGAAATGGAGCGAGGAGAGAAAAAGGATTGTTTCCACCTGTTGGTTGAAGGAGCGGGGTGATCGGTGTCAAGACATCCGAGAAAAAGAGAATTAGCCTCGTAGTTAAACTGGGGAAGAGCAGGGGTTCCATACTGAATATAAAGGATGATCTTTTAATTTCACAAATGAATGTTGACTAATGCCTTTAAATATGCTATAACACAAGTTTTACAGTGTGTGATATATTGGATTAATATGAATAGCGAGCCCTACATTAACTGTTGAAAATGCTTGCGCACCTTCTCTTTCCAAACTTTTGGGACTTCCACTCAAGTTTAAGATGACCAGTGTAAAATCTTTGGCTTTGGTCTCAGATGACAGGTGGAAATCTCATTTGTGTGGAAAGTGAAATAGGAAGTGAGAAAAAGCGAAATCCAACAGCTATGTCAGCACTGCTCTGTGAATACGGGGCCAGCGCTGCACCTTGGAGTTCTTGTCACCGCTGTCACGCATCACTGTCTCATGAAATTGGAAACAGAGAAATACAAATCTTGACATTGCTGGGTATCTGTATGACATTGGGCACGTTAAACTAACTGTCGCAGTCTGCATATGCAAGCACTTACTGCATACCAAACAATGGCTTTTTCTTGGTAAAAGTACTGAAATGTACAACAACTGAGACAAAGCAGCAGCTGCAATTGTAAGTTTTCATCCTTCAAATTTTATCCTATAACCCAAATCTGCATCTACTCCTTCTAATTTGTGACTGTTGAGAACCAGGCCTATGCATTAATTATAGTCTCTTTGCCGGGTCATTTCCAAGGCCAGAGGACATTGGGAATTATTCATTGTGTCAGTGGAGTCGTTGGACCCCGGTGGATAAGGAGACTTGTTGATGAGGGCACAGGGCATAAAATCCTCCTCAAAACACTCTCACTTTCATTTATAAAGCCTCCGGATCCCTCCTTCCTTCGCCCTCCTTTTTGCCCTCCTTCCCCTCCAACTCACGCTCCTACTTCCTTCACTCCTGGATGTCAAGGGGTGTGAGGAAGAAGCAGAGTGTCTGTCTTATTCTCCTCTCTCAGTGGGATGCCCTCTTAAGACACAGCAGCGCCTCGTGATTATTATTCTTTCCCTCCTCCTCCCAAAGGCCTCTTTAGCGGGTAACTTCTATCCCACCGTTTCTCAAGTTAAAGTCACCTCGCTCCTCTGGTCTGATGTCAATGACACAGTCTCATCCAGGAGAGACAGGAGGAAATGAAGGGGGAGAAAGAGGAACGAGAACAAAAGAAGGTTGAGAGAAGATGAAACTCACTTAATTTCCAAACTACTTTTATGTTTCCTTACAACTATGTCTGAGGGTGTTTAGCTCTGAGCTTAATTTGCCCCCAACACAAAACACATTTTTGAATTTATAATTGGACAAATTATAAGTTATTATAAGTTTGGCTATTTATAGCTTTCAAAATAATGAAAAAAAAAAAACAAGAAAACAAACGGCCTGCACAAATTAGAGATATAGTTACTCTCACATCTCTTCTTGTAATGTGCCTGGCTGAACAAAAGATACGGATCAGAAGCGGGGAGGCCGCCAGCTCGATGCAATCAAGAAATTTCAGCTAATGACAAGAGTGCCAGGTGTATCGCCAGGTGTGGTTGATTAGAGAGAACGCAACGCACAGTGAAGGTGACAACTGGCGCTGCGTTCCAGCTGAGAGGGAGAAGGGAATTTTCTGATCAAAGTGGAGCAGAGGACAAAAATCTGAAGGATCTGCGAGAAGACAGACGAAAAACAAAGAACTTTTCTCCTGGCTGCATAATATTGATCGATATGACTACAAAAATCAAAGGTAGATCAAAGAGATGAACGATGAAATCAGATGAACATGCTACCATTAGAAAATGTGCAGGGAAAAGTATATTCACTATACTAGACTTCAGGTTAGAACAGGATCGAACAAAAGTTTAGTTCACACCAACTTTCAGAAAGGTAACATTTTTCAGCAGTAATGCTTGAATCGCTGCAATCTTTTTTCTTAATGTCATAACCACCTTTGGCGAACAATGATGCTGCATTAAAATGGAGCTGTGTTTACCGTTTTAACAAGAACAGACCACATGAACACCTCATTCTTAAGGTGTTTACAACCTTGGACCTAGAAATTTTCCAAAAGTTTAGAGCGATCAAGCTGTGACGTGCTTGCTGACATTTTCAGTAACAGTGAGAGGCCAGAGAAGTTCCTTTCTCATTGAATGTTAAGTTAATATAATGTAAATTTAGACTTATAGATTGTCTTTGCCATTAGGCCTAAGCTTCATTAAGCTACCTGCGTTACTGCTACACCAAACATTCTGTGTACACAACTTCCCATGTCGTCACAGGCTCACAAGTTCCATATGTAGGCAGCACTGCAGCAGTTTAATTTAGCTTTCCCTTACGTTCAGGGCTTCACTTGTCAAGCCTGTGTTGAATTGAGACCTGACTTCTCTTTTAACAAAGCCAAACCATGGCTTGTGACTTTGCACCCCCCTCTGAGTTAGAGACCCACACAGCTAAAGCAGCACCAGAGAGGACTCGCTGGGTAGAGGTGAGAATTCTAAATCGCTCTCAGCCCTGCTCTTAATATTTGATCACAGTTGATGGTGAAATCTCTAAAAACTGTCGATGAGGACATTCTTGAGCTCTAATATCTGCGCCGCATTAATATCAATGTCTACAAAGGTTATCTTTCTGTGTCTGGGTTTGCTTTGGTCTTAGGGGGGTAATCTGAGAGGTCTGCAGTCTTTCTTAAATCCAAAGGCTTTTAATAGTTTCCCCTTTTTCATTTCCACCCAGTTTGCCACAAATAATGGCCTACATTCATCAGGATATCGTATGACTGAACTGGATCTCAAAATGGATAAAGATTTGTTTGTACTGTAAAAAGTCAATATTTAGCTTTACTTTCATTTGTAGAAAACTCAGCCGGCTCAGCAAGTGTTAGACTTATTTCAAAGTCTAAATATTTATGTTGTACATGTGAACTACTGAAGAAAAGAACATTTTCAAGAGTCACAAAAATAGCAATTGCATATTCCTACTATATTCCTATATTCCTACTAATATAATATAAAATAATGCATCGTTTTGCAGGAGTGCAACAACACAATACTGTCAATAATGGACACACATTATTTATTCACTGGCATTACTAAGTGTTTGGAAAAGCAAAGAGGATTTTTAATTACTGTAAGAAGTCTTAGTGACTCTTTTAATTTCCATGTTGTGATTGGGTTTGGGGGGTGGGTGCTTGTGGGGGGTTGCTTTCGGGTGTTTCTATGTTTTAAACCAAATACCTTTTTTCATGGATGGTATTTAAGTCAAAGTGCCAAAAATGGGGCCGCTTGCAAAATAACATCAAGTGAAAAGGAAAATTTTGGCTTAATGGTGAAACATAAGAACAGTATATAAAAGGTAATGGAATCATCACCATTACTGAAGGTATTATCATTATCATTATCGTCTCTAAGAAGAAAACTGTGCCTATAAAATGGCCAAAAGCTAAAACAGTACAACTAGAAAAGAGCTCAGTAAACCTATTCATGGGTATAAAAGTTTTCTTATGTGTATCTCCTGATGAACATTGTGAACTCAGTACTACTGCTAGAATAAATCAGAAAGCAAATTTCTACATTCGCTTACCTTCGTTATCACCTTTTATTTTGTAAATGTTCAGCTACATAACTCAACCATTACTGTCACGCTGATGAAACCAATCATTGCCCTTCCTGTTGTTGAATAAATACATATTAACATTAAAATGTGATGTTTACTTGAGACTTATAAAAAATAATTTTGAAACAAAAACAGAACTAGTCTAAAACAAACACATTTCTGCATGATATGAGACACAGCACAGGTTTTATCTTTCTTTTCCTTTGGCTTTGTTTACTTTCTTTCCGATTCATTAATCTTACGACACATCTGACTCATGCAACTCGTTTAAAGAGACACTTGATATAACAATGCACAAAAGCAGTGAGCAGTTTGACGTCATTGATGTAAAATCCTTTTTTATGGCCCGTTGTGACAACACAATGCAAAGCATCTGATGCTTTCTCTCCCTGCGCATAAAAGTGACATTTAGACAAGTCTTATTCGTGCAGAGACTAACAATAAACACCTCAGTCTTTTAATTCACTGCAGCACTGTCATTCTTTTTACAGACACTCATTGTGCGTGAGTCACTAATCTGCAGTCAAATCTGAAGACTTTTAAGAACAAGTTCACATCTACTCAGGATTTACTTTGCACATAAAATAAACCAAACTCTCCGTTCTGTACGTGAGCGATGGCTTTTCATGTTAAGAACCAACACCATTAACTGTTCTTTTCCATCATTTCCTCTGTCTTACCGGATCATGAATCAAACGAAGCTCCGACAGCTTGTTCCAGCAAAACACTTAAACACCGTACACAGACTTTTAGTTGTTATTTGGCAATTTGCAGGTCTGACGATGCTGAAGAGTGGAGGCTTACATACAGTAGATGCCTGCCTCAGGCAAAGTGCAGTCAAGTATAAGTGGAAATGAACATTTGTCCTGCAGTTCCCCCCGAGGGCACGGAAATGGTCAGCACCACAAAATGGACTGAGGTCCTTTTTTTAAAAACTGAGCAGCTGCTCAGTCAAAAGCTCCAACTTCTTCTGACAGATGTGTTGGGTGATGCGAGGACACGGAAAGCTGAATGGACTCGATGCAAAATGGGGAAGAAAAAACAAGACCCATAAATGTCAGATTTGTAGAGATATCTGATATATCCTGGCGCAGCAATCTGTCTGCTGGTGCCGGTGTGTCATCAAATAGAAATACTATAGGTTGGCTCGAATGAGTGTGTGTGTGTGTGTGTGTGTGTGTGTGAGCTCGGAGATTGGGACCGGAGACAAAGGGACTTCTATATCTGCACACTTGCAAAAGTGAAGAAAAGTAGAAAAATACAAGAAAAAAAGCCTGTTGTCTCCTACTCCTGGAGACGAAAACATTAAATAGGTAAAAAATAAGTGTATTTTGACACTTAATCAAAAATAATCTCAGCACTAACACATCCAAGGATACAACAAAAGGCCCTTTTCATAGTGACACCTCACAACACAACAGCTTTTGCTCCTTTTGACCTTTGTTCTTCAAGGTCATAAATGTGTGTGCAATATCTGGTGCTTCTATTAGCTCCTAAAGCCATGTACCTCCCCATCAGCGAGTGTGTGAAATATTAAGCAGCAGTGGAATTGGACAGGCGCTTTAAACTGCTTTGAGCAGATGCTCTGTGCTTTTAAGTGCTGAATAATACATTTTGGTTCAATGTCTCTGTCTCTATTAATGCCCCAGTTAAACGCTGCCGGGATTTCACTCCTGCATTAATATTTCTCATAAACACTACTCACACCCTGACAATCAAGATGTGTTAGCTCTCATGATGGCAGAGGGCGTGCACGCAGACACACACTATGCATGCGTGCACACACCGGTCCGGGCTCACATCTACTGTACCATTTGTGTGCTGATGCTCTGTTGCAGAGCCAGTCAGGCAGATACCCTGACGGTCAGAATCACCTGCTGCCCAAAGGAACATTAAACTTCATTTTAAGAGTAATGGATCTCATCAGTCAGTGAACCAAAAGCATTATACTCCCACACGCATGAGCGCGTGGTCATTAATTCAGTCGTGGTGATGCTTCGTCACAAGCGCTGACTGTCTCCAATTATAGGGTTCACTATGGGATCTGATATTTGAAAGTTTTTCAGGTTTAATCTTTATTTCTTTCAGTGGAACACTGCAGCTCTGATCTGTGTTTATTCTCATTGGTTAAACTGGGCCACACGTTTCAGCTTCACCCTGCAGGAGACTTCGGTGTGAACCGTTTATCACCTAAGTGGATTGACAGAGGAGGGAACATGTCTCTTGAGTCACGTCGATGTAACCGTCTTACTCTCGCTTGCCTCCTGGAGACCGCAAAGGCCAACAACCCCACTGTTTCAGGGATGTAAGGAGGACATGGTGCACGGTTACTGTGTGTCGAGGTTCACTGAGTGACACTAAGACAGTAACCTCCCCGCATGACATCTCTAATCCCTCATCAGATGAGTCGATATGTGTCTTGCAGATCGATGGACTCACGGACATTGACAGGTTAAATTGATTTCTGTAGGAAAGGCGATGATGGCTCATCCGGCTAAAACCCTGCAACCAGCATACATAGAAAAAGCCGCACACAGATTTAGATGTATGTGTCTGTGGCATGGGAGGCTGTCTGTGAGTAGATTAAGAGGCCAGGAGAGACCTGTAGTCACTAATAGCTGTTCAGACAACTGATGAAAGTGTGCAAAGGTGTTATCAGTCAGACGTTATTCTCCTTCCACATGGTTTGAAGATGTAATTCAGAACTTGGCTGAATGTAAACAGGAGGAAATCACATCCCCAGGTATGAAAATAGATATGTGATTAATAAATGAAGGTTCTAATCAGAATGTGCCACAGTTGACATGACATTAATTACGACATCATTAAAACTCAAGCACTGAAGGCCTAACAAACAAATCTGGTGTTGCTTATGTTCGATGTCAATCTCTCATAAAATCAATGTGCTTCATCCTGTCTCAAGAAATCTGATTTTATTGCCTACATGTGCTGCTAAGACACTCACACACATGCAGAGATACAAATGCCTGGGGTGAAAAGGCTTTAGAGCCAATCCCACCTGCGAAGCATTTATCCGACCTCTGCATGTGTGAACACCTTCACCAGTGAGTTTAGACCAAACCACTCCGCTGGTGTGTAATCTACATGGATTAGTCAGAAAACCTGAGGGCAGAAATGTGCTGCTTAATAAAAGTTCCTCCAACTCTCTGTGCAGTATGTTAAGTCTTTCTCTATTAGAAGACTACCTGGCCCCAGAATTTAAAATTGTGTTGAATATATTTGCCTTAAGATCAGTTTATATTGTGCTTTTGAGGCGCACAATTATTTATTAAAATAGCTGAAGAGTCTGAACAGGATCATGTTGTACTGGTGCTTTTATTCAACCCACCTATTTAAACTGGCATACTCCCTATAACCGGTCACTGTGCAATTCACTTGTTTTTATGTTGGTTCTTTCTTTTTTAACGTTGTTTATGAATATTTAATCTTTTATTTTCTTTGTAAGGTGACCTTGGGTGACTTGAAAGGCGCCTCCAAATAAAATGTATTATTATTATCATTATTCAGGTTTTCCCTTTATTCAGGAGGTTGTGCCAATAGACAGCTGCTTCCTCAAGCTTGAGAGAAAACAGACCTATCGAATGTGGGTGACTGTATTCATCTTGCAGCATTGTCAGATAACTACATTTATTGAAAGAGTGATAAGCAAGTTGTTATCTTGTGATACATATTGGTAGTTTGAATGGCAGTTCCGTCTTCGTGTATTGCGATCCGAAACCGTGGACGTTTGGAACTCAATTTTGGAAATGGTTCGAGAATCATTACAGCTCTAGTGGAGATTATTGCATAGCATTAAAGAACCAGTTAGTGGAATTGACAATAATATTGCTGGATCTGCCACTCATCAAAACTGAACAATGAACAATGATTAGAAAATATCAAAGAAAAGATAAAACTAAATCTACTCTGAATAAACCAGACCTCCACACAATGAAAAATAGTCTGAAGTGAAAATAGTAGTGAAGCATGTGTCCATACAAAAACATTCAGCTTCCCCTTCAAGTGGGAATGAGACATTGTGTGTTCAACACAATTTAAACAGGATGGTCCAGCCCGGGCCACAATCAAGGTAACAGCTCCTGTTAGTTTGAGATGATGTCAGACGACTGATCCAGGCCCTGACATCAGTGTTCAAAAGATGCAACAGCTCACTGAAGCTGCTCTCTGGACCCGGTCCATGCACAAATGCTTGAATGCGCAGCGTGTACGTTCAAACTCAGCACATTTAAATGATTTCTTGGCACACGATGTGCACCCTGGCAGCACCAGCTCCTTTGATTATCCCTTAAAACTTGAGCACTTAAATGGCAGGACATGTTTTGATTGCTTGAGAGTGTGCACATTCCTTTAAACACCATTCCAGTCTTTTATAGACCAATCAACAGCGTTGCACTGCCTAATTAATCTCCTTGAAGTTTTTGTGATTCATCATTTCATATCTTATTTGATGTCTGCTGTTCAATAATATGCAGATTTCTTGTTTTACCTCGGCAAACAGATGGCGGGGAGAGACAAGCTGTATGTGTTTGGACGGCTAACAAAGTATTTGGAGGACCAGATTTTAGCTTGAATCAAAATCTGTGAAGAATAACATGGGGTCACATTTATTTATATTCTTTAGTGCAAATTTCAGCAAGAAGAATGGAGGGAACTCTCAAGGGCGATGTAGATATTGTTTTAAAAGGGAACTCCTCCAATTGTGCACAACAAAGTCTGTTTACTGGTCTAGAGGAGAATTACTGCATGTGAGAAAAAAAATTGCACAACTCCATTGATTTGTTTCTATTAAAAAACAATGACCCTACTTCTCAGTTAATAATGACAGTACAAGAAGAAGGTCTAGATCACAGAACAGACAATGAGTTTGCATTTGCAAGTCGAGCCACATGAACAAAAAGTTGTGCTGCGCCTGTAGAACGATACTTAATGTGCGAGAGAAAATTAAACTGATTAAAACACAGTCTGCAGCCTCAGAACAAGCACCCCCTCCTCCAACATGTTCATATTAAACACAGTTTGAATGAAATAAAAAAAAAAAAAATATGTGCCTGAATGCAAAGAAAAGGCCCTCCCCATTATACAAGCAATAATTTTTTAATTTCAGTTTAAGTAGGCGCCTGGAAGGAACATTTAATTTGCCTTTCGTAATTGCATTAGGTTTCATACATTTAAAACTTCTGCTGCATAAGTTGTTGATTAAAAAAAGAAGAAAGAAAAAAAACCTCACAAATCAATTATTTTTTTTATTATAAACAGACACTGAATGTAAAAACTGCGTTTGCTCTCTCATCATGAAAACATGTATTCATTTCCACAAACATATACATTCCTCTTCTGTGACAGGTGATGTAAATGTAGAGTGGATTAGAAAAAAAATATCATTTAAGCATCACTCTTAGTTTCTTTTTTTAATGACTTGATCAAATTAGTAAAAAAAATGGGATTTATGTTATTCCAGTGAACAGGAAATTATCTGCTTAGCGTTTTCTCAGCCGATCCATCACCTTTGACTACGTGTCACATTAACAACCCATGACTTTAAAAGTAAGTCGCGGCATAAATTAGACCAAATCTCAGGGAGCTGAATCTCGGTGGAAATGTTTCCTGCCACACAGTTCATATTTCACAGCACACCCGCTAGCATTAATTGCATTCGCGTAGCCAGATATTCAAATGCAAACTGCTTTTAATACAAATTACTTCAGACAGCAAGTAATAACTTTCCCCTCTTTCACAACAACAGTTGCCATCTCGCACATCTTTCATATTCAAGGCTCATGAGAATACACCCACAGCTTTCTAATCGCAGCTCCTTCCTCACACCCCTCACTCACACTGGTGGGTTTCTTCCTCCAAACGCTACTTGTCTCGATACAGGTTCAGGTTGCATTGAGGATCAACTCCATTTCCCATCGCAAACGATTAAAAGATTAAATCAAATTCAGATCTATCAGTATTCTAAAGATATAAACACTGTGACAGACTGAGCATCTTAATACAGTACATGTTAATAATTGATTAGCCATCATGCAGACTGGCTCCTCTTCCAACTCTTCCTTTGCCTTGATCTCTTTCAACCTCAAACCCCTCGTAGTCGAGCATCAAGCAACACCGACTTGGCTCTCTTCTTCTCACCCCCAGGTTAGGCCTTCTACTTGATATTCTGTCGGAGTGTGTCTGTGGCCTGGCCTTTCCTCACCTGGCTAACCCCTTGTTCTGCTCTTCCAAACTACCTGTGTCTATTAAGGTCAGGCCGGGGAAGTGGCCAGTCTGCAGCCCTCAGAACCCACTTTCTCACTGCTCAGTCGGCCAAAAGTAAAACAGAACTGACGGAAAAAGGTAGAAAGTAAAAACTAAATGCAGCTGCACATGACTAATGGCTGATCTGAATAAAGTTTTAATTGGAACAGAAAACACTGAAGTAAAACTATTTACTTTATGTGCCTGTTAACAGACTTGGGGCTTAGAGTATTTTAACACTGTTTAACAATATGCAAAAACAAAAAACACGACTAATGAGTCGAGCGAGATAGAAAATGCTAATTATTCTATAGGCAGCGCCACAGGAAAATGACGTGATTCATAAAACTGGAAGTATATCTCTCCGTGCTGCACTAAGGCAGTTGTGCGTAGGGGTTCACTACGTCAACCCCCCCCCCCTTGTGTGCATTACGAACTATTACCCATAACCACCCTCTCTAGGTAGGCCTGCAGAGAAGTTTGTGTGTCCCAAAGATGGACGACATGAGAGCTGTGATAAAAGTGAGGATGTGGAGATGACTCGTCCATTTTTTTTTCAACAGTCTAACAGTCGCAAAAGAAGCAAACTACTTGTTCATCATCATCATGACACCAAATGAACAGACATTATTCAGTAAACTCTGTCCCTTGGAGATTTGTGGTGTAACAACACCTAAAATAAGTGTAAATAGTTTTTCTATTAAATCCGTCACCCATCTGGATTTGAAAAGGTGTTAATAAGGAACTGAAGGCAGGTTTTTTTCTGCAGCGTTTGTCTCAGTGTTTCCCACTGGATGAAGAAAACTCTAGAAGGAAAGAAGGTACATTTAAGATTGCAGGCAGAGATGGGGGATACAAATATTCCCTGTGGTCTCCGGTAATTTCACTCATTCGCAAGGTGGACTTTTAAAATTGTGGGATTATACATTGGATTCAGTGGAAGGACATGGACTCTTATATCCAGACATGATGTTCTCCATAAAGAGAGAAGAAAACAAGACACTGGACCAGAAGCTGAAGGACATCACTCCAGACTGGATTTAAAGGAGACATACTACATTCAGAATTTTAATTTATATTATCACTCTACATGCTCTAATATTCAGAAAACACGTCACTATCTTTATACTGTCCATTGCTGCAGCTCCTCTTTTCAGCCTCTGTCTGAAACACTTGGGTTTTAGCTCCAAATCTATCTGAACGTATGGGGCATTACACTTGTGATCGATAAACAAAGATTATTAACAACTTGCATATTTCTATAGATCTTTTTCTCGGAACATCGCTATTTAAATGCTGGAAAAGAAACAGGAGTACATTAGGTGTCCTAGAAAACTAAAGATGCACCCAAGTGATTCAGTGGATCAGTGTGAGGACTGACACTAACCTAATTAAAGTGGATCAGGTATTTTCTATGATGTGACCAATCTGTGTTTATTACCCTGGCTTTGTTTCACCACAGTCCTTTTAAAATTCTCTGTTTCTTCTATTAGTTACTTTCATTTAGTCACAGCAAGCTCAATCAGACTCTGTCCTCAGCGCCACACTAAACCATGTCCTTATGAAACCTTGCATAAAAATGACAATGTAGACTTTCAGGCAGTGCACTGCAGAATCCAATTTTGAAATTTATTTTAATTTAAAAGAAGGTGCTGCATTCAGGTTAGTTCTCAGAAACACAACTGGTATCGGAAAAGCAAAGTAGGTTCTGTGAATCCTTTGAAAAACGTAGCTGGGCTTTAACGGAGACGTCTTTCAAAATAATACCAACACAGACTGATCCGAGCTCATTGGACATTCTAGTCATAAAAGGGTGCAGACAAAAAAGTTGACACCTTAATGTCTTCTTGTGCTTCCCAAATTCCTAAATCCAAAACTGAAGTGCTCTGAAGTGTTCTTTAAAGCTGCTCCTATAACTCTAATACACCACCCTGACCATCATTCATTTTTTTCACATTAACTCCTTTCAAGATTCTCTGAGCTCTGTGAAATGCCTTACATGAAAGATTATGACACAGCAGGAGGTCCGTTTTCCTGGTGGCAGGGAGTATTTAAAGAGGGAGAGGTCACTGGCGGTGCAGCGCCAGCCTTTCCGCCTTAATGACGCCTCAAAGTGAGAGCCCATCATTCCCCCTAATTATTGTTGATTGCATTCATTATGTCAAGGCCCGATATCTTGGAGGCGCTGTTGGAGGTTTGAGCTAAATGGCAGCTCCGGGTTGCGCTTGTTTCTCAAAGCTAATTGGACGTCGGTTTGAGAGGCAAACAGAGAGGGGAGAAAGTGTCTCCCATCAGCAGACTGTCCATCGTCAAATGCATTTTTTATGAGCTGGCAGACCCCTTGTGGAGCAGACCGAGGCCCAGGGTTGTGGTGCATCGAAGATGTCAAGCACTTCTTCACAGAAAACCCCCGAGCTCTGTTTTAATGAAATTAACAAGCCTTTGCTAAAGAGCCTTATTTAAAAAGATCTGCTGCAGTGACATCTGACACAGCTGTGGACTACATATCTTAAATAAACTTTATAGGAAGAAGCAGGATGTCCTTGGAATCATAATGGAGACAAAAGAAAGAGATGTTTTCTCAGCTTGTAAGCATGTTACCCTCCTCACAAGCGTCTCCGTTTATTACTCTTTAACTGTACTAAAAGAATGTAAATAACACAGCCCCCTAAATGCATCTGAAGGCACCAAAGGGAGATATTTTGTCTGCAGGTTACATTTCTCCTGAAAAGAGAAAGAGAGGAGATTAGAAAAAGCACTACGGGAGCAATTCTAAATCTCACAGATCAGCAGTGAAGGGACGGCCAAGCTGGCAGCCGAGATATGGAGGCACAATGGTGAATCACTCCCACGCGTCCCTCTACAATGCACGACAGGGCCAGCGACTCTGAAATACTGATTCACCTATATGCCTGCTTGTGCGGATTTGTTCCCACACTTCCATGCACCATCATTCTCAGAAGATTTTGAACACGGAGCATTTTGCGAGCTCAGGCCAGTGACTCTGGCTGCCTCCCAAATCTAGGAAAAACCCACGGAAAGGTTGGAATCATGTAACGCAGAGGGTAATGTCTATGAATATTAAATATGCCTGATTACTCCTTGCTACTGTTCCTCGTGTCCTGTGTGAACATGTGTCTCATCAGTCGGTCAACGGCATTGTTTGCATTCACAAAAGCTCAGTTTCTAGAGGTGAAGCAGAGAAATTCCTCCCTGCTTCTCCTTGCCCTGGTTTCCCTCATCAGCTTACTTCTCCAATGAAATCTCCTCTCTGTCCCCTTAATGCAGCTTTTTGCTTGTGTCTGCACGTAAAAGAGCTCAGGGCTCTTCTCCGCATTACGGAGATTGAAGAGAGAGTGAGAGCACGAGTGAAAGAGAGAGGGAGAGAGAAGTGATCCATTTCTCAGCTGCTGCTCTATCTGTAAACCGACACAAACACTTCTGATGCGTGTGGGTTCGTGTGCACTTCCCCACTTACTGTGCATGCTGCTGTAAATTGCATGGTAAATGCCTTACAACAGATTTTGCATATCCTGCCATATGCAGGATGCATGCAACTCGGATGTGTTGTGTATATAAACCCTAAAACTGTCATGCAGAGCTATGAGAGTTAGAAGTAGGAGCATTTACACTGCCACAGCAAACAGACGCTTCTTAGCAGCTAAGCTACAGCCATGAATGACAATTACAGGATAATGGTAACATTGTAAAACAGCAGCATGAGTATAGACCCCCTTTCAGTTTGTAAACAGTAACGACAAAGTAAGCTGTTTCAGCAAAGGAAGTATGGCACAGCCCAATAACTTATGTATGAGGTCACTGAGTGGATGGACGACAATATATAGGTCGCTAAGGCTCTCTCCAATTACACATACAACAGTATATTGTTACTGCACCCATAGAGTCAAACATGCTAGCTGCATTCCAACACGCACCCGAATACAGTCTACAGAAAATCTGTTGTGTATCAGGAAACCATACAGACAAATGCAGCATAGCGCTCTCACTGCATCTCCGCGGGTTCCATATTCTCTGCTGCTGGACTGTGCGATGCTCAGTGAGGAGGCCAGTTTGAGCGAGATGGTTACTGACGATGGCACTCGTCACCACATGGCACCTGTCAGTGCCTGCACCTCCTCCCTGCAAAACCTCCTCCCTGCAAAACCCTCGGATAGAGAGAGAGAGAGAGAGAGAGAGAGAGAGAGAGAGAGAGAGAGAGAGAGAGAGAGAGATGGCAGGTAGCCTTTAAAAGTCTGCCACTTGGCAGCACTGCATCATTAACGGGCCGTGCTGAAGGCCCGAGCCTGGCCCGCTTCCAGGAAAAGAGAAACTCCAGCAGTGCTCCGTCTCCTCACCACCTCCCCTTCCCATCACATATTCTTCTCTATGCAAAGTCAGCACTCTCAAACCATCTACCTTTAACACATCATGCATGCCCGCCAGCCTCTTTTTCAAATTGAGTTAAAGAAGAAAAAAAGAAAAGAACAACAGGAGCAATGAAGGGGATGTAGCACAGTGTCAGCATTAGAACAGCCACCTGGTGGCTGCTGCTCTCAATTGTCCCTGATCTTTCCTTTTTTTTTTTTTTTTAAAGTGCACTGAGACAAACAAACTTGAATTATATCAAGTGGCTTCTCCCTAATACAATCCAGTTCACTGTAAAATACCAATTACCAACGAAAAGGCCGATCCATTGAAAGTGAAAGTTACACCCTTAGAGCAAGTGGTGTCTTTAAGGGAATGCAAGCTTTGCAGAACGTAACAAGCGAGGGGGACATTAACAGACGTCTACCTCAACGAGTGGAAATCACTTCTGATAATTATCACTGCTCCCTCCACGTCCCAGACCATGAGTCACAAAACAACACACATCAAGAGAAGGATATAAAAGAGATGGAGGCAGTGGAGCCGTAGGGCTGTCACCTTTTCAAAAAACTCTGTTCGATCTAATCTGACATGACATGAGATTTGTTCTGATGTGTGAAATTGTCTTCTCAGGACAGCTTTGCTTGCAAATGTATTTTTCATAACAAAAATAAAAGAAGAAGAAAGAAAAAGACTAATAAAAGTCCAAAGCTCTCGACAACCTTTAGCCTGCAGATTCACGAGTTCTTCAGTTGAGCACCAGGACCGCAATTGTCGGGTGGGTTTTATAATGAGCTGCACGGTCCGCCCAGTCACACCAGTGATGTTGAGAGAATAATCCATGAAGTCAACACCTCCCATAAATGATTCGCCAACGGCTGCTGGTCGCTCTCTGGCCGTGCCGTGCTCGTGACATGCAAACAAGCCTCATTAATTTCACCATCAGTCTCCGCTTGTGAATAAATGTGAGTATACTTGTTTTCTTGCTTTGACCTTCTTGTACGTAATCATCATTTCATATGTTTTCATCACTGTGAGGCCACAGCTTCACAATGCAATGTGCCAACTATGATCGGCGTGATGGGGCCTTCAGGGAGAAATGATACTGCATTAAGGGCCATCTGTTGGCCACCGGGGAAATTGACAGTTGCAGTGATCATATGATAATGTGCATTCAGTTTTTTTTACTCCTCCCCCTTAAGACTACTTCATCAACACCTCTTACACACAGCAAGTCACAACAGTTTTACAGTGTATGTGTGCGTGTTGTTTCTCCACGATAGAGATCCACCTCTGAAGAAGTTATGCAGGACCACCATTCCACCAAAGTGTGCCGTGAAAGATTCCACTGGTTTGTCAGAGAGGAAGCTTTAAATAAATATGGAGGATGTGTTGTATCCAGAAATGCATATTCATGTTGAATGATCTCTGAGAATAATTTTGTTAACAATGCTTGGATGTCCAGGAACTGTGTGGTCCAGTGCTTGCACCATTTTTCTGGTCAGGTTCCTTAATTTTGTTCCTCATGTGTATATCTTTGATTTCAGACCCGTTGCTTTCATCGACCTGATTTCTGGAGACAGTAGTGAGGCGAAAAAAACAACACAGCCACATATCTGATGGGTTAGTTAGCTACAAGTATTTAGCAGCTAAATATTCAGATAATTCTCTTTTGAGTCAGTGATCAAAAAAAGGAACCACACAGAGAGAGTGAACACAGGACTTATACTGTTGCCAGAAAACTACTGTGTTTGCTTGAAATACAACACATTCCCTATGATAAACTAATAAGGTGACAATATGCTCGTACTGCTGCCACCGGAAGCTATTTTACAGATACTTTTACAAACTACTACTTCTATTTAAATCAATACATGGTCATACTTATCATCTACAGATCGCAAACCATTAATAGCTCTCTCAAACCCAGGTGTTGAAGGGTTCTTACATTCTGTACTGCCGACACTGATGCCAGGGATCTAAAAAGGAGGGCTAGGCCAATTATTTCACAATACCATGATGGGGGAGAAAGTGCTTGAAAGTGCCCCCCCAAAAAAAAACTCAGCGTTTCACTCCTGTTCCTCTCGCCTCAGTTTGGCTGCCACGCTTGGCTTCTTCCACAACTATCCACTGGCATTGATCACAAAGTAGCGGGGTCTTGAGAACAGAGCTTCGACCATGTGTTAAGGCTAACAAGGTGAAAAAGTAATAATGAGCAAACCCAAAGAGGAGGTCTCGGGCTTGTCTCTGACCCTACAGCGCTGTTAGTAGTCCCTCAAACCGAATCATTCAATATATTACTCCTGCAGGAATAGAGGGGCACTCAGTGGAAAGTATGGAAGGGATGTTTGTTAGCCATGACCCTACAAAGCGTAACCCTGAACGGTTAAGGACAGAAAAAATTTTAAAGTCTTTTTCTCTGTAGACTTAGCAACGAAAAATTAACACAGGCAGCGGAAAAAGGCAGAAATAGCTAATACAGGAAAAAATAAACTGCAGGTGAACTGAACAACCACACTCAGTGCGGCAACATATGGTGGCCAGCAGCCACGGTTGCCATTTTCTCTTGTATTTGTTACTTGAAACTCTCTATGAAGAGCTTTTGGCATGTCAGCAAAAGCTGTTGGAAAAGCAAATAGTCATTATCTCCTACCCAGGCAACTTTGAGCAGCTTGGCGCCCAGCATGAGATCCTCTGTTGATGATGTAAGCCCATCCACTTCACACGCACCTTCAAAAGCATATCATTTTATCTCTTGACTTAGCGCTTGATGTCTCAGTTCCAGTACTCTGAATAAAGTCATATCAGACCAAAGCATCTACAAGGACACATTGCGAGAATAAATAACAAATGAAAAGAAAAACTATTTACTTCAATATTTAATTCAGTTTTAAGCTACAGTGAATTAAATTCATCTCAAATAAATATCCCAAGTAGTTAATGATTTCTTGTCACATCTCTCTTCAGCAAAATATTTAAATCATGCTCTGAGTAAAGCAGCGATGGGAAGAGCATTGAATCAAGTACAACTGTACTCAGGTAATTGTTCTTTAGCAGAGCATCTTTATTTTATGACAATTGATACTTCCACATTTCATGTATTGGGGAATGTACTTCTAGTGAGAGTTCAGGCAACATTTCAGATTTGAAAAAGATAAATATGATGACCTTCTAAAATACAATGTTTGGCTGACTATAAAACCAGCTGTTATATCACTTTTATCTCTTTTGTTCCACACTCTACTGCTGTACCTCCTGAGCCCCCATCATGTCCCGTCGGCTAACGTGGAGGAGGTGAGACTTGTGACAATTAATGCCGGCAGCCACCGGGTGGCAACCAAGATGTGTTGGGGAGCTGTTATGTCAAAAATGATTACAGTGATTTAAACTTCTCAGCTAAACTCATGATTCGGGTTGGATTGCATTTTCCATTAGTTCATCTGTCATACTGCACCCCACCCTGCAGCCTGTCAGAAAACCAAAATACGACGCCTTTGTACCGTCTGCCAGCGCTGATTAGTGACTCTATTTACTCTTAGTTTTAATTACACTAATATCAAGAGGGAGAAAAAAGTTTAGGACGGAAATAAACAAGGGTTGTAAAAGCACAAACTGTATCATTAAAATGTCATATTCCACAAGGGTGAAACTGGGATCTAACTCATTTAATCAGAAAATTACTCTGATTGAATAGATCGAGGCGAGAGGAGGGAAAAATAACTTTCAGCTAAAGGTCATATATCAACGGACCAAAACTCAAGGGCTTTTTTCTTTGCACCTGTTTGTAATGGATTTTGAAAAGATTGGCTCATGTCTGTGGGGTGCCATACATCTCTCCTCGCTGCCCTGTCATATGACATTGGTGACAAATATTTACAAGTTTAATTTAAGACAGCTCCGTGCCTTCCATGGCAGGGAAATTTTGATAAATAGGTGCTATGCTAGCATTGTCACTAGGGATATGACAATCCATGATTAGAAATTGATTTTTCTTTAACCCCGGGTTCAATTATCGGGGTTTCATGTTTGATGGGACCATAATGGCTCCTATCTGCAAATACAGCCCGTCATGGCTCATGCCATTTTGTTTTCTTTTCCATCAGGTTTGATCGAGCTGTAATTGATTCACTAATTGCCTTTAATTATAAAGTAAATTACTTCTTTCTACCATGCAAGTTGGGTTATCTGTTTCGGTGGCTATCAAAGAAGAAGTTAATAAACTGGATGGTGGGGTTAATAATTACAATCAGTGCTGTAATTCTCATTAGATCCCAATAAGCATAAAGGAATTGAATTACCTCACGAGCATATAATTACTTCGTATTAAAATCTTCTGCAATCTTGACAACAATTAAATCAAATCGTTTGCAGGATAAAGCCTAAATCAATCATTTATTACCTTGAACGTCACCAGGAACGCGGTTATCGCTTAAAAATAACAGCACTTTATCTTTTCTACTCGTCTCTTGTTCGCTCCGTGGTGACGTTTACACCGCGACAGCTGCCACTAAGCTATTTGCGACCTATTGAGATAAATGAGTCACATGACAGGACGTTTTCCAGCACATTATTTCTGAAACAAAAGTTTTCCCTGCTCGTCGGCTGCTGAAGGAGAGGCATGCTGAGATTTCTGCTGCTGTTGCGGTAGTTGTCGGGTTAAACACACTGCTTGCTTTGCCACCCCTGATAAATAAAACATCCAAGTGCTTCGGGAGGAGGCGGTCTGCCACCCAGGCTGCATCACTCTTTCCCTGACTGCACTACGGACACTGTCTCTACTTACCCACTGGTTTTCACCCCTGACTCTCACTCACTCGTCCTATCCTGAACACCACATTCACATTCCACTCTGAAAATATTCAAGCTCTTTCTGAAACAGCTCATAATCTTCGCAGCGTGTGCACAGCACATGTGCTGCACTCTCTAAGAACACGCCTGCGCACACAAAGACAAAGCTGTGATTTGAAACACGGATAATTCTGCTGTATTAGCTCCTCGCTTTAATGTTTCAATAATCCCCTTGAACGTTTGTTGGTTTCCCTTCTGGATAATATCGCTAATAAATGTTCGAGGCACAGGAGGGGGTGAGGGATAAACTAAACTGTCGCTGCAAGAGAAACAGGAGAGACTCTTTTATCCCATGGACTAAAACGTGACCATTCCTAAACACCTAATACTCTGCGCCGTCAGCAGCAGCGTGCGCTCACACTCCTGACCGTGTTCCATATAAGAACTGGCTGAGTGCTTTCTGCACAGTCAAACATTCATAGATAAGAACCGCATGCATAATTGAAACCACACAGTGAATGGCATGACATGAGTGAAGGAAAAAAATATTTATTTATCAATGTGGTTGCGTCTGGGCACCTCCTTTTACTGCCAGGAAAATAAACAAGAAAATGGACAAAATGGGGGGCTCAGAAAAGCCCTATGAAATTTTAATGGCTGAATATTATTTAGCTCTGCCGGGCTGAGTGGCTGTTGTCAGGGTCAGAAGATGTGTTTTTTGTCTATAGAGTGAAAACTATTGAAGCACGTGAGCCGAATACAACAAGAGGGTTTCCACAACAGGAGATTTCTTCGGAGATGATATAGATAGATAGAATAGAGTTGATATAGAACTAAAGATGAACCTGAAGAATGTAAGAAAAAAAAAAAATGATAATCTGTCGACTGATATAAAAGCTGGTGTGTTTAAGATATTTTACAGATTCCTATTTCACAACCTTTTAGACAGTGTTGATAATAAAACAATAAAGATAATTATATAATTATTATACATAAATATATTACATGGTTTATACAATGTCGATAGAACGCCAGCTGTGTTTTGACAAACAGTGCGAACGTTCAATGATAATAAGAATAGAGTTACAGCCACGTCAGGTTAGGTTGACACACACAGCGCAGAGTGTAGAAGTAGCGGTTGAGCAGCAGCACACGTGCTAATGTTTGGTTGTCGATTTACATCGTGATATATATTAATATGAAAATGATAAACTCCACGAGTGAGTGAGATGTGGAGTTGACTTGTATTTTCATGGAATAAGAACCTAAAAATAAAAATGAATTACATAATGCGAGAGAGGAAAAATAGTACCCTGAAAGTGAGTCAGCTGCCAGAAAGTGCTTCCCCTTCTCTTTTTCTATTTTCTAACTTCACCTTGCTGAGACCGTATTGTGAGGAATAACAGCTAATCCACTGAGAGGATGTCATGGACTATTCCAGGTGAAAAGGAAAAAAAAAAAAAAAGGGCTGCTTCAGCAAATAGCAAAGTACAGGAGCAATGACAAGACGTCCCCCACCACCCCACCCCTACCCCTTCCACACTTTACATACAAATAGCTGTCAAAATAAAATTGCTTATTTTGAATAAGAATATGCCCGGGACGAAAACATGAATATATGAAAGGACAAAGTGGCCCACTGGAACAGACAGAGAAGGCATGAAATAAGATATTAATGTGTTCTAAATTGAAAGACATTGCATTATGACTTTGCAGATAAAGTAAACTCATGTCACTTTCATCAGTTTTTTCATTTGACTGTTATTATTTTGATATTCTGGTCCCAGGTGTCTCCCATTGTGGTGCATAATGATGTTTTTCATTCAGACAGAGATCCGTGGATATTTGAAAAAACAAGGTGAACATGACTGAGTTACTGCAGTAACACGGAGGGGTACTACAGTACTACAGAGGGGTACTACAGTACTACAGAGGGGTACTACAAATTCTCCATGTCGTATAAGCTACATTAAAATCAGGGGCTGAAGCCGATATAGATATTATGGCACAACATTTTTTACTAATGCATATTGGTAAAAATAAACATATATAGAAAAAAATACCAGAAAAACTTAATTGAGGCTTAATTTTAAAGAGTTTAAGCATAAACTTTATTTTAAAAAACGAAATAAAAGAGAAATGCCACCAAATACAAACTCTGCATGACATGATACTGCAGCTGCCTCCAGAACAGGACATATGCAAGGACTGTAATCAGATCTATGATGAAATCTGTGGCCGTCACTATAAATCCTGGCGATTAATTTGATCATGAGCGAGCCAGTGAGGTCAAAGGTTCAAATTGCGTTGGAGCTGCTGCAAGCTGCCACTTAATTTGGGCTCCGAAGTGTCATAATCACTGGCCATTAGTATCTCCGACACAAATTCTAAGATAAGTGAGGGGGGGGGGATTGCCAGGGCATTATGTTTGTGACATTCATTTTGATTTTAAGCAACAGCCATATAGATAAAATAATCAAGAGAAATGAGACGATTATCCATCAAGGGCATTTCACGAGGCAGGAGCCAATTTATCCCTGATGACGGGGCTCTGAATGGGCCTGATAAATCACCAAGAGAGGGGATATCATTTGGCCCCACAGCGAAAAAACTGTAGCGCAAGCATATTTCAAACCATTAGGGGCTAAAGTTAGCTCTCTCGCCACCCCCCCCTTCCTGCCAATCTATCAAAGCAGCGGCGTTTTGTGTGAGCCTACCAGCAGGCTGGGCCGTGTGCCTGTGAGGTGAAGAACAACTGTTTCATTTTCATTAGTTACCAGGTAGCAGGTGCCTCAGGGCCAGGACGGGCGCTCTCTCTGCACCGAGTGTAAATCTCTCCCGAGAATTTAGGGGATGGAGAAAAGTTTTCGGCCACTTTGCAGTTAGAACAAAGGTGTAAGTGTCACAGCGGAAATACTGAGCATCATAAGAGGATATATTCATCTCACTTTAAGTAGCTTTTCCCTCCATTACAGCAGTGCTGATGTGGCTGCGCCTCCGTCTGCCATGATTATCACCCAGCCGTCGTCTATAAGCTTAGATATAGTGCATGTAAATAGAAACTAACGACCAACCGTTAGTTTAATTGCCTTGTTTTTGCAGAGAACAGTTTGTTCAAACCTGCTCATATCATTGCTCACATCAGTTTGCATCTTTCTTTCAAAGCTGAGAAACACCTTTTCCATTTGTCTCATTAAAAGCTTCAACTCGTTTCTGCAGGTGAAACAACTGGTTTGGGTGAAATTCTGGTTCACGCTCACCTATAAATCTTTAACAGGTGCTGGTTAAAAATAATCTGCACAACATGGTGAGAAATTACCTCCACCTCATTCACAGTATTTATTCTACATGGAGAAAAGTGAATTTAGACAGAAACGTGTGGGAATTTCTGCAGGATTTAGGGCGAGAGCATGAAAGTTGTAATATCCTGTTGAGTTACAATCAGTCGAGGAATCAATGGTTCAATCAACAGGAAAAAACTAAATGGCCCATTAATTAAATTACCTCCTTACCTGTCTCAATCGTCTGTATAGTTCCTGTGGTGGATTAAATTAACATTATGCAACTTATTTACCTTAAATTAGCAGTGTCAAAATTAGTTTGATGGTTCAGTGACTTGGAATCGAAAGAATGTTTCCTCTTTTGTTCCCACTGATGTTCATCCCCTCACAATGAACATCTGTTCTTGCTCAGTAAAACTGAGTGGGTACCATCTCCTGTGAGAAGCTGTGACAAATAGTCGCAGCTTCAATTGTCAGAACCAGATCCAGCAAGTTCAAGAGTAAAGCTGAACAATCAGTAAAAAAAGACTTGGAAGTAAAAACCAGCGGTTATCTCCAACATTCAGCAGAAAACTTATAATATCAAGAACTCTGTAAAGAGTTTCTGGATTTGTTACAGCGGGAGCTCTTCTGGTTCACGAAGCTGGGGATCATGGGTATTATCCAGGTTTTCTGAATTTTTCTGCAAAAATATCAAATGTTAAAAGATTCCAGCTTCACAAATACATATGTAAACGTTTGCTGGTTTTACATTTTACAGACCAAATGATTAAATGTGAAAATAATAATCAGGCAGATTAATTGCTAATGAAATCTAGAGCCCTTCTTTGGAGTTAAAGCAAATCATCAGGCTACAGACAGACAGGACCTGCGTCTGTAATGTTCTTTTTAGCAAATAAATGTTTTTTCTTTGTGATGTTTTTGATTTGAGGAGTGTTTTTAATTGCAGAAAAGGTCTTTCCAGCCTCCTTGTTATGTGAACCTGTCCGCAGGGCACCCCACGCTCTCGCTTTAGGGGCAAATTAAGATGAAACAAATGGAAGAAATTTAGACAAATTTGAGGCAAAGAACTCTTAACACCCTGAGGGATCTGTGTTTCTTTTTTTTGGACTTTAACACTTTTCCAAAAAATAATAACTTTATCTCTGTGAAGCTTATGAAGAAGAGAACGTCTGTTGCTGGATTCTGACAGGTCTGCGTGTCCCTTTCATTTTCTCAGCCATTGTCCTCGTAAGCGAAACTGGATTTGTTGTCCTGCAAATGTGGCGTGTGGGCGGCGCTCAGGAGGCAGATACTGGAGAGGGTCCCTCGTCCCCTGAGATCTGATGGAACTTTCTGACGCTGTCGTGAATCGCACTTATTCTTTTTTTAAACAAGACATACAGCTCACAACAACTGTTTCTGTGTTCAAGCTCAATAAGAAGATATTGTAACTATTAAAATATTATATTAACATACAGTGGGTACAGCACTCACATAATAAAAAGCCTTGCAGAGAGAACCTCATACCTGTGTAAGTATTTGTTTATGACAGTTACCCTCTTTGGTCAGGCCGAACAATCACTCTGGCCTTTGGTGTCAAAACAAGCCAGCACTCGAGATCCGTTGACAAATGATGCTGCAGCCAAACTGTCGACTGGACTTTTTTCTTTACAAGCGAGTGAACGTGAAATGACAAGTGTGAGGCGACAGTTTACAAATCTAAATCAAGTGACAGCTCTGCAATCATTTTACTCTTGACTCCTTTGCAGTGGCGAAAAAGTGGAAAATCTCAAAAGGCAAATAAATATGAGGCTGTGTGATTGGTGCTAACTCCAGAGAGGCTGACCGCTACGCTGACACGTTTTCAATGATTATTGATCAGCCGTGATTGGAAGGTCAAGGCGCTCTACTGTGATAATGGAAATGGGTAAAAAGCAACACAATGCCGACCCTCAGCAAACACATGCATCCACACATTCAGGTAGTATTCAGATCTTTAGTGACAATACCCTGAACTAGAAACAATCTGTTAGTACTGCTTGTGTCCGAACATCATGTATTTCACAATTATTATCAGTTTAAAGAATTGTAAACAAGAGTAAACAACATGCCAACAGGAAATGTCACCTTTGATGGAGGAAGTAGTGACGTTCTTTGAGTGTACTTTGTTACAATGTATTGAAGAAAGTTAAAGTATGGGAAAAGTATCACAAAAATAATACAATAAGCCTTAAGAATATTAGTATTCAGTAAAGGTATTCGGTGGGGGAATATTCTCCCAGTGATCATTTAATTTTGTATAATGTAAAAGCAGGATTTTACTGTTAGATTATTTTCTCAAGTAATCAATTTATAAAATCCTGAAAATATTGAGAAACACCATCAGGGTCCAAACGATTAATGTAAAAGTTACAGTTCGGCCTGACTGATGCTGGGATGCGGAATATTTTATGATCGCAGTTTAAATATTCACACATTTTCCAGATTATAACAGAGACGCTGTTTGACAACATCGGAAGTTATGAATGGTGTAAAAAGATCTGATTGTTTTAATGTAAAATCTCAAGGATTCAAACTTCACGTTTCCTCCAGCGTGTCCACTTTATTTCACTATCCCACCAAAACCATCAGATTTTAATGCTGCAGATGAAAGTGCATACTTCAGAGCTGGAAAGTGACTTCACACTAGATAAAAGTATCTATAATATGATCTATAATATGATGTGACTGGTCAGGCAGCATGGAGCTGGCATGAAAAGACTCCATACAGCTTCCCTCACACGTCCATTTGTAAGAGTGCTGCTCGTCTTCCCTGGTGGTTATTGTGAACTCGCTCAGACGTTATAGACGAAGCTCACATAGTTATGCTAATGTGCACAATTCTTCGGTGGAAACATGTGATGTATGTAAGAGTCTGATGTTTTTATGCGGGAGGAAATCAATCTAAAACCTCAGCGTGAGATGAAATTATACAAATCCACAATAATTAAGTCGCTCTGAGCCGTACTCATCCAGGATCTAATTAGATATGCAGACGATTAGTCAATTTCTGACCTTTGTTTTTCAGTCATCAAGTGCACCCGTGAACAGCAGCACACTTCTGTGCATGCATGTGTGCACTATAGTGTGAGAAGCCTCAGTATTGCAGTGGTCATTTTCTCCTTGATAGGAGCCAAAGAGAACAGCTGTCAATGAGAGTGATCCAAATGATAGATAGCCTACTCTGCAGGGCCAGCGAGGCCATTTGAACGCTGGGACATTCACTTAGGAAACACCCCGCCACCCACACACACCCACACACACCCACACACACCCACACACACACTCCCAGTTCTCCTGCAGAATTTATATCTTCCATCCACCCCCAAATCAAAAGCTCCGTGTCACTGTCATTTTCACTACAAGCCTATAGCAGGACCCGCAAGGGGAGCAGAGCAACTTCTTTCTCCAAAAAAAACAAATAAGCAGCACAACACAACACGAGCTCCCTATGGGGATGCCTTGAAATGGATTATCTGACTTTAAACACCCACACTGCTTCCTCTGTTTCTCTATTCTCTTCTCGACATCTCGTGTTCTGTGATCCAAATTATAAATCTCAACTGAAGGGAGGGGAGATAAAGGTTCCCACAGGAAAACAGATTTTATGCAAAGAAGACGGAGCTGTGTGTTGTCAGAGTTGCAAAAGGGGATGACACAGAGCTCGGGGTTTAACATCCAACTACAGTTTTCTCTCGAGTACAATGAAAGTAAATAGCTACTCATCTTCAACACCACGGACATGGACATGGTGTAAAATATACCCCCCCCCAAATTTCTGTCAACTCATTCACCTCTTCTGTGCACAAAGACTGAAGTGTTCTACCTGTCATCCAAATGTCACGAGAAGAAAAACCTTTCACTCTGAAAGACTTGTATTATTTTCCATTTGTACGACGGCAGATTTCACGGTGAACATTGACCCACTTTCAAAAAATGAGTGCGCTTCTTTATTCTTGGAAAAATAAACGCTTTCTCACAAACTGAGACACAGCGTCGACTCTACCTATCATCGCCTCCTTATTTCAGGGAATATTTCTCCATGGGCGCAGACCGGCTTCCATGGCAACAGGCATACACTCGCATGAACCGCAACTTGGTCTTGTTAACCTCAGTGCTGCGTCTCACAGGAACACATATTGCTGCAGTCATGACACGATGTCCACACTTACGTTGGACTTGCGACAGTAAAGTGGCGACAGGGACACATTCCTGTTCTTGTCTGAATATTATTTAGTTCATCAAGTCTCCTAATGTTATGTGTTTATGTGAGGAAAGAAAAATATATAATGATGCTGCAGCACATTTCTTTACTTATCCATTTCTCAATAAATGATACTGCTCGTGTCCTCAGGCGTCTTGGTGGGTGTTTTCCAAGGAAGAGTTTGACTGACATTTTAGAGTCAACGCTGATATTGAGTGGAGTGCACCATATGTTGCGTAACATGTTTGGCTCGTGAAATGCATACAAGGTCCCATGTAGAAGAAAATAATAAGGTTTTAATCCTGAGTTCCCGTCTCAAACTATCTCCTAACTTTCGCTAAATCTATGCCAGCAAACCAATAAAACCGAAATTGTAGGATTTTATTGTTATTGAAGACTCATTCTGCTCTCAGGATAAGTTAATAAAAATGCACTGCCAGCCTCGGACTTCAATGCAAACGTATATATGAGCTCATTTCAAGAAATCATGGTGGCGAAGGGGGTCCGGCTGCAAGCTACTCTCCAATCCGATGCAGGGGCATGAAGCAACAGGCCATTTTAGGTAGTTTGTTATTACTGATGTTTGTTCAATGTGTTTTCCTGATAAGTTTGGTATTTTACTATTTGATGCTACAAAATGGGGTGAAACGTCATGATTGACAGCTGACAGTGACGACTGGTTGTATCGGCAAAACCTCGAACAATAAGATCACAGATCCAAATGACGTCAAACACTCTATCTGGGATATTTTAGCTTCAATTTTGTACCAAAGAAGGACTTTTTAATCGTGGTAAGAATGAAAGCAGCACTATGGCAAAACGTTAAACTAAACTCAGAGCATGTAAAAAAACAAAACGGTTTATGCTTGTTTGTTTGTTTCTTTCCTGACCTCTATTAAAACTTGGCACCAGGCACACCCTCACTTTTCATTATGCCGCTCTGATATACTCACTGGTCACAAGCAGCCAGCAGAAATATATTCTCTGGCTTTAGCAGCAGGTTGAACATATTTGTTGACTTCATATCAGGACATAAGTGCCAAGAAATTAATAAGAAATCCAAGATATTATAAGAGTGGTATCAAAAATCCTCATAGAGCAAGAGGGCATCCAGGAGTTTTGATCAAAGTTTCCTGGCAGACAAGCAGGGATCTTCCAGATCACTAAATTGGCGGCGCTGGACACAAGAACACATTTTGTACACATTTAAAACACGTGCGTGATTAAGTGTTTTGATCCGGGGGAGCTGGAAACACATTTAATTACATTGAAAAGGACCAGAGGTACAAATCCATATTGAAATTCTAATCTGAAGAGCAATTAACAACAAATACATGTTTTGAGAATGTTTTGAAACTGTCATGATTAATTAGTTATGAAACACATGCGTTAAAAATAAAGGTCGAAGAAACAGGCATGATTAAAAATGGTTTTTCCAGAGTTTCAGCAAGTTTAAGACTTTTTAAGACCATAATATATGACATTTAGAAACTATCAAGTATGACAGAAATAAAGGAGTTCCAAAATTATAACCCGTCCCCATAATTGAAGATATGGTGAAGTAGCCTTGTCTCCCAATCTTCAGGCAGAGACAGTTATTCATAGTCTTTCAGCCAAGCCAAATGTAGAGCAATAAATTATGTTCGTAAACTGTTTTCAGTTCCACGTTGGTTTTGTTTGTAGTTTTATTTTAGCGTATAATAATATCTAATATCTAAAATCGCTGAGAAACAAACTGCATGTCGTCGCATAAAATTCAGAGTAAAAGAAAAAATAATGTATCAATGACTCCGAAGATGTTTTCAAACCTTTAGGTAAAAGAAATGTAAAACTTATTACATACAACTTTCCACATATTCAGTGTTGCAACTGCTGCCACTGAGGTTTGGACGCACTCTGGTGTTTCGGGAGCATCCAGTGCCATCCTGTTATGTTTGCTCTGTGCCAGCTCAAAACCCTCTCCTCCACGTGTCTTCATAACTCTGTGGGAGTTGATTAATGAAGCACATTTCCAGCGATCAAGCTGGGTGCAAACTGTTCAATTATGCATCTTGGAATCTCCTTATATCATGTTTTAGTGGCCTCACTCGCTCCGTGGGGCTGTGATGTGTCGAAGGCCTTTTTCCGGAGACGAGCCTCTGTGGCATGAGCTATATTTGTCCAAGCGATGACCTTTGCCATTGCGACAAATTAAAGCAGAGTGATTGGTGCAGAACTGTCAATTTGCTCTTTCAGGGGGTCTTTGCTGGGATTGTCGCAGAGATCCTGGCAGGACTCCATTTATATTGGGAGTTAATCGAAATGCATGAGTGAAGCATGTGAGGAGGCAGGCGACTCGCGCTGTAAACAGTAAAAAAGCCGTTTACAACCTGACGCAGACATCTGTCCTCACCAGGCACAGCTGCTCTAAGACTGCCTTATGATTGTGTGGTTGTTTTCGCAGACACTTGTACCACTTTCATATTTTATATTGCAGAGCGCAGTTTGTTATACACCACTCTCTTTAGCTGATATAATTCTTGGCGGATAAAAAGCCTTTTGGTGTTGTGCCGCTGGGCTTTGAGAAACAAAACACACGCATCTCAGCAGGTGAAAGTTAAGATTAGTGTACTCATTGTAAACACCAGGTTTTCAGAATCTCATTCAATACTGCTCAAAAACTATTCTCATTTCTAAGTTCAAACAAAACCACCAACACCCACTTCTGTTTTGTTTAGCCATTTGGCTCAATTACGGAAAATGTAATACGATGCAACGTCAAAATCTGCTGAGAGGAGATGCCTCACGCCTTCTCAACTAGACTGCCAAGAAACATGGGTGCGGATATTCATCGTCTCCAGAAAATTCCAATGACCGAGTCAAAGATTTCAATCGCAAGTTTGGTTGTTACAAAATTTCTGATAATAGCCTTAGACTTTATTTCACTTTATCATTTAAATTATATTTTCTCTGTTACTGAAGCTGAATACAAGTAGTCAGTGTAACAAGTAACTTGACATCATGAAATATATTTCTTTGTATGTAATGAAATGTGACTTGTGTATGATTAAAACACATACGTGGTTAAAGAATACTTTAACTAACTGTACAAAGATAAAGCCAAAAACTGCGATATCAAGGTGAGGATTTTTACAGTATCAAATAACTCATCTAATTAAACCTAACAGAAACTGCCACAAATGACAGGAACCTACACTGCAACCAGCCACCAGGGGGCTATCAACAGATTTTTGGGGAATTGTAAAGTCTACAGTCATTAGTACAAACTAATGACTCACACAACTCGTAGAATGAGCTCTGCATGTCTGAACAGTAACAGCATTAGAAAAAGAACGAAAGGAAATGTGTGTATTATAGATGTGAATATACAAACAGGCCGTTACTACATGTATAATTAAGGAACAACAGATTGTATGCTACAATAAGTGTTTTATAGAAATGTATGGGAACTATACAGAAAAGAGAGATTGTTTTTGCAGTGCACAAACCACCACGTCTCTCTCTGGGCGTCTGTGTTTGTTGTTGGGGATGATTCCCCTGCCAGCAATGTAACAGGTGGGTGGATGGACAAAACAAAAGATCAAATCAATAGTTTCAGCCCCTGCTTAATTGCACAGTGGGAGCCAAAGGTTTTTTTATTACGAGCTCTGGTCAAACTTTTAATATACCTTGGGCCTCTGGAGTATGATGTTCCCGCACACCTGGTTTTGTCTCAGAAACAAAGGCTTTCTCTCAAGGTTTTTCTACAACCTGTCTTCCAGCCGACCCGAGCAACTCGCAGTTTTCAGGGGAATACTTTACAAACAGCAGAGAATGTAATGAAGTCACAGTATCTAAATTAAGCCGCTTATGAGATTAGAGCATTCACCGCACCTTCTCTGGCGTGGAAATTATTAGAAAACAAAAGGTTTACCAAGCGAGGAGATTTAAACTGAACTGGAGATTTTCCTCCTCACTTCAAACGTAATGCCACCGAATTGTGTGTGCGGCAAATTAGTAATGCCGTCTCGCTTTTAATCAAATGTGGGACTCGGGGAAAAAGGAACGCACCTCCAAAAACATGCTGCAGGTTGAGTCTTTCCCCCTCGGAGCTCAGTGTTCTAGCGTTATGGTTATATGCGATTTTGAGTCTTTGGATAATTCCACAGAATCTATCAATAATGAGAATATCACAGATAGGTGTTGATGATTTCAAAGTGAAGCATTAGAATGCAATGTTCCCCAAATAAGACGCAAATGATCCTAGATGTACGATGATGGATTACACTCGTATGAATGCCGAATCACAAGTCTCATGTAACTCACACAGCGATCACAATGAGAAAATTTCAAGCGTGACCCATCAATTTTATTAATCAGGCTTCCGCTGGCATATTAATATACTTTCATTAGCTCAACAAATCGGTCCAACGGCAGCTTTGGAGTCGTACCTGTGCTTGATCTGTTCGTGTAAACAGCTTGTTCCTTCAGACACAAACATGTATTCAGACTGTTGCATCCGAGGAGTTCTATGTAAATAATGTATGAGTGTAAAGCATGAGCAGTGGATTGTGTGAATAACCATGTGGCGTCTCAAAAGGCCTGTGTCCTGGGAGCTCTTTGCTCCCTGCAAAACAGCCTGAGCGGAACAGTGCCACAGATAAAATTCATCCAGTCAGTGTCAGTCGTGAGGACAACACTAAACTCCAGAGTTTACAGCCACGCTAGCAGCTCCAATGCTGCTCGGAGCTGAATACTAATGTCCCCATGTTGGAATGACGATGTAAACATGTTATACTGGTGATGTTCAGCAGGTACAATGTTTACATGGTTACTAGCTCTTAGTTAACATGCTTACATTCACTAACAAGCACTAAACAAATAGTGCTGTCATTGCCACTCGAGAAAAGGTGAGATCACCGGAGTCATTACAGTTTATCCCGAGGCAGAAGTGAATGTTTGAGCCAAATTCAATAGTTGTTGTGACATTTCACTGATAAAACTCGTTTACTCAACCTCCTGGTGATGTCACTCATCCTCAGAGGTCTGGGAGTGTCTGGACTAAATTAGTGCCAGTCTATGGAGCAGAGATACACGGTGGTGCACATGCTCAATCGAAGAAAGCTACTCTCAACCGCAAGGTTTCAAATAAACAAAAGAGGGATAATGTATCTCTACATCCACATGACGCCCTCAAGATCAGAGTAAATCATGTAGAAAGTCCTGTTGTATTCTACACATCTACTGTGTGAACAGATTTTCTTTTAAAAAGCAGTTATTTGTTTCTAAAGCAAAAGGAAAGCTCACGGGTTCATCCTTCACATGAGACAATATGGAGTGGCAGGAAACAAATCTTTGCAATCGTGCATCTCTTCACAGAATCTGTCAAACCCAGAATTATTTGCACATTATCGATGTCCAGTGATCCCAGCAAGGACAAATATGAAGTTTTAGGAATCTCATATTTACAACAAGTGGACGACTTGAGAACGTCAATAAAAACAGATGTCTCCCAGGAAAAAGTACAAACAGTCTTTCCCTCAGTAAAGTAGAAATATGTTGTAGGCTTTTTTCCAAGAGAAACACCAACTTTCCTCTTTAGTTCTCTAAGATGAAACATGAAAATAAAAGAAGGCAGAAAATCTATCGGCCCATATCAGCTTGCTTTACATAAGTCCAGCTTGGTCTTGTGTGTTTGATTTGGATTAGCTTCATGCCAGCTGCTCACTGGATAATGTTAGTTTCAGAGGTCTTCTCTGTCCGGCCTCTTTCCCCTTCAGCAAACAGATGTGTGGCCGAGGCACAAACAAGCTCCCGAAGCTTTGCTTGCTCCATAAATAACCCGTTTGTCTTAATCCATCAAGTTTGTGGATGTAGGAACCGGTACCTCTGCAGAACGTGGGGGCCGAGTACTAGCTGCACGTCTGCAGTATCATGATGTATAAGCTTGTTCTTTGAGCAGGGGTCTGGTCCACTACAGGGCTATTATGCCTGGCTAGTGCCACCAATCCATCACCCTTAAGCACTGTACAGCCTATTTCACTTGGCGGCGAGCCACCACCGCCCTCTGTTCACCAATTTCCATACTCAAATCTATGGATGTGACCTGCTCATAAGGTCGCGGTGTTCAGAGGAATGGTCGGAGGCTCACAGGGATGCACTGGATTTTTAAACTTTGCAATGGGAGAAGCTCTTTTCTTTATTCCTATTGGCATACAATGATATCTAGAGCAGAAATATGCAGACTGATTTCTTTAGTAAAAATGCCAAAATAGAAAATAAATACAAATTCTTTCAAATTCCCTCTCTAGTAAATTGTACTTAAAACATCCCTGATATTAACAGGTATTTCATCATGTATTACATTATTAGCAAAATTCAAAGGAAATCAGTTTAATGGATTTTACATACGGACGATCAAAGTTGTTGGCACAAGCTAAAATAACAAAACAAGCTGCTGACTGCTGATGTCATATTCTGTCATTACTACTAATTTACAAACTTAGCCTGGTTGAATCTAAATCTAGAAAGAACTAATAACTGCAGGCGTTTAAATAATTTTAGTGAAAAAAGATGCAAAACTAGTCACATTTTTAAACTAACTAAGGCACAGGAATGAGGCACATCTGGTTCCACAGTGGGAAAGTGTGTTTAACACGGTTCGGTTTTACGGACACAAAAGACAAAAAAAAAAAAAAAACAGGCGACACGCTGCCCTGGTTCCCTCTGCAGTCATTTTACACTCAGAGCAGGAGTGTTATTTTTTCCATTTTCTAATTATATCCTTTTATCAGGCCACCCGGTGATTGCTTTCAGGTGATAAGCAGGGAGTCAGAATGAAAAACAAGCAATCGTAATGTTGAGAATTAGAAGGAGGAAACTGCTTTTTTGTTATCTCACCCCAGAGTGAAATAAGAAAGAGGAAGACAATTTTAAAATGTTGCATTAGCATTACAGCAAGGCAAAGTGTGACAATCAGCGACCGTCTTCCAGGAATTTTTTTTTATTTTTTCTATTTTTGCAAAGATTTCCAGTGCAAAGATTTTTTTTTTCTTCCCGTAAAACTTTGTTGAAACAAAAGTCTACTTCTTTTTTTTTTTTTAAATCCACTCTGAAGTGAGCTCACTTTTCCTGGCAATCACCTCTCTGATTATCCCGCTGAAAGATCAAGACGAGCAGGTTTCACAGGGGTGTCGCTGTGTTAGCAACCACTCCCACGGGGGAACATTTATGCAAAACCGCTCCTTTTGTGGAAATGTGGTGGGACTGTGTGGGAGGATGTGAGCGCGGGTGCATTAGTCGAGCGATTTCCTTTCACTTAGACATCACTTGGGGTCACATTAGCATTGCTAATAGGTGATGGTTTAAAAGAATGCTCCACATTCTCTAAGTCTATGATTTTCAAAAGGTAAAATGTTTTAAAAGCAGGTAGAGGGAAGATATCTTTCTCCACTAAATGAAAACACATTACTCAGAGTTAAGCTTAAAGTGGATTTTAGGATTTTAGTGTTGAATTTCAAGGCCAGTTCTGCAGTTGCACTGAATTCATTTCAGATCTTTTAAAGCCAAGGCCTTGCTTGCCGTTCCACAGTCCCGGCTAAGGACCGAAAGTAACTGGACCTTTTCTGTTCAGGCCTCCGACCCTTTGGAAGAATCTCCAGAGAGGAGTTTCGACTGGCTCCTTATCTTCTTGTTAATCCCTCTGAAGTGGTTTCCAGACATGCACTGAACATTTTCCTGATCTTTTTCAATGGAGAACGCAAATGTCTGTGTCAGCTGCTCCTCACATTGTCAGGAACTTCTCCTGCCACCCAAAATGCCCGGGAAATGTCAGGGAGAGCTCATTTGAAAATACATCAGGAAAATGTCGATGGAGGACACGTCAATGTGAATTGTATTAATACAGAAATCTGTTGTGTGCAGTGTAATCTCCACGAACAGGATGGTGAGGTAGGCAAAGTGATCAAGGGAGAAAAAGAGAAAGATGGATGTGGAGCCCTCGCTGTCTATTCTCAAAAAGAAGCTCCAGATGCTCAGACCGACAACAGAATGAAACCAAGAACACCAGACGCCTGTTTTTTTTTTTTTTTTAATTTGTTTGTTTTTGGTTTTTTCCCCGTCTCTGAAATAGTGGCAAATGGCTTTTCGGTGCCAAGACACATTGTTAGAATATTGACGGATGCCAACTGCTTTGGAAATTGGCTTGGATATGACCAAGACAAACATGAGAAGCAGCGTCTCTAAGCGACCTGTTTGTATATCAAAGCGGCGCCATCGAAGCATAATGAGGACGAGATAGATATTAAAAGTTAATCCCTCGACTTGTGTTCACACGCGCAGGTTTGTTGTTGCATGGCTGCTGTCCACTTTGTGCCTTGTTAACCGGCGCTCAGACTCGGAGAGCAGCAGAGTGCAGAGAGCCGTGTGCGCGCTGCCAGCAGGTTTCCCCATAAAAAATCCAATAAGTTCACTTTATCAGACGTTATATACGGTCTCACAGGATGTTCCCCTACATTCTCTCATGCCTCTATTAAAAAGCAATTATCTTGTAAATCAAACTTTAGCAGCAGGTGTATAAACCTGGAGTTTTCTATTAATCACACTGGCTTACTTTTAGATATAGTAATTGATCCTTTACAGTCAGGAGTGCTCTGCAGCCTGAGCTGTAATCACAGCCTGGACTACATTTACTCTTTTACTCAATCATGACTCTGGACTGTGACCAAAAGCCTTTTGCTTTAACTGTGCAAACCTCTGTTGTAGTTTGTGGGGTCAGCAGAGAAGTTCACCAAGAGATTTCCTTGTTTTGAGCAACAGGCTGCGTGCTGGACCGGCTCAACCAGCTGGATCCGTCCACAGAGTTTATTTTTGTTTGATAATTGACACCAAACAACTATAAAACGTTATTTAATATGAGGTACTATGATAAATACATGTAATTGTAATAAGATATAAAAACCTAAGTACTAAGCTGCTTTCAAATATCCAAGTTGCTTCTAATTATATGGTATTTTAGTAAGAAGAGGATAAAAAAAAGGCGCTATACAAACCAAAGTTATTATTATTATTATTACAAGAGTGTCAAAAACAGGTTAAAGTGCAGTGTCTATTTCAAATTGTTGAGGGTGGTAACTGCAAGTCTATTTTTCATTATCTTTTAAACATTTAAGGTCAATGTCCGATTTGCAACAATCCATTCAATTACCACATTTGTGCTATATTAGAATAAATATAACAAAAGCAGAATTACAGAAAAAATAAAGTCCTACAGGTCCACCCGGCCAGATAAGTGTCCTACGCAGCATTATTTGATGGGACTGAAAACTACAGTAAACACTGTTCAATCTAATATTCATGTCTGGAAATATAAAATTGCTGTGAATACATGTTGATTCTGCTCTAGTACGACATTAAAGCTGCCGCTCACACGGTGCATCAAACATACAATCAAATCCTCAGAGAAAGAGACGCCTTACAACTGCAGCAGCAGCCGATTGTAAAACACACAGCTCTCCTCTCACGTAATGGCCGGCGTGAGTATAGCAGCTTTTATGTGTGTCAGAAAAGGCCTTTTGAAAACCTCAAAGAGGTCTGTTCAACGTTTAATCGTAGAAGAAATGCACAGTGAATGTCTGAGAGATTTTACTTGGAAAGAAACCGAGGGAAAGAAAAACGAGCGCTATTACAGAAAGATGGGAAGAAACAAATACTGGTATGAATGCCCAAGGACGGGTTATTGTGTCCCTGCGTTCTGCTAGATTGATAGCTGTAAAATCCTGGGTCTGTTTTCCACGCTATCATCATGGGAGCTCGTTTACACAAACAAATCTAAGAACAGCATCTGAGAATATACTAATGGCTCATGCTTGTGAGGCCCACACAGGTCAAATCGATGGGCTGCTTCAGCTTTGAACATTCTTCTTATGTATTGCCAAGGGTTTTCCCATGTCGCCCAATTTACAAGTTGGAAAGATTTGTTCATGCCAATAAGCCAGAGCTCAAACTTTTGATTTTCTTGCCCTTACTCTTCCAAAAATCTTCCTTAATAGAACATTAGCAAATAAAGCATTGAAACATATGTTTATATGAGGACGCGAACGCCAGCTGATTTGTCTTGGACGTATTATTGACAAATGCTTTTGCACATTTACTGTATTTGCTGTAAAATATGAAATCTTTTTCACTATTCATCAAATCCCTCGATGAAGAAATCAGAGTGAACAACAGACACTGCTGCAGAATCATGTGTCATTTTAATACCTACAGCGGATTAAATAATTAACAACAAAGTTTCCTTGTGGTGATATTTTTTGAAAATATGACTTCATTAAAAATATATTGAAGCTGCTTAAGGACCATTAGGGAGCAGAGAGAGTCCAAAACAAACTCACATCAGCACACCTTGTTGCATAATTTGTCAAGTTTATGGCTCACGTTATAAGACAACTGCCGACACAACACATGCAGCAGGAAGAGCACAGCAGAGACTTTATTGGATGTCTTATTAAACAACTGGAAGCCCAGTATTTACTGGTGTTGTATCCCTTGTTGTGCCATCCCCTGAGAAACATATCTGGTTGTTCGCCCCCCGTGGATGTGGAGAGAAAAGAGCATTATGAAAAATATACTAAATCGCTTTCAAACAAACAAACCCATAAAAATTTGGTGCAGATTTAGGCTTGTTTTTCCCACTTTCTTTAATAGGACAGAGTATTCGGGCAATATTAAAGGTTGTAATATTACCAGGATTAAGGCAATTGAATGAGGAGAGACAGTGTCTAACATAGATGGAGCGGTGTTTACATGTTTTAAGTATTTATACAAAAGAGTCCAAAAAGATGATTACCTAAAATGATGACATTTTCCTGTAAATTTGAACTTTATTCTTCCAATATTTCCCTCTTAATATGCATTTATTGTAATATTATGATCACATAATTTCAGATTTCTTTTTCTTAATAAGTGTCACTTCACTGTTTTATGACCCCCCAAATAATCGTGGGACTACTTCCTTTTATATTTAGAACTACACAACCATGTGTGGAATCAGCTTTGTAAATGTTCCATAATGACACACATTCATTAGACTACAAGAATAATGCGATTTCATTGAGAAACACTGAAATTAAACATTTTTCTTTAATTGTAGACGGCTGATTTCAAGGCTCCTGTCAGGTGACGGGTCCTTTTTACACAATAAAAAGATTAGAGCATTTCTGCTGAATGTATTATATTCATAAATCCTTTGTTATTCTCAAAGACTGTGCTTACTCATGCTGGTTTCATGTTATTTATAATCTCAGTTGAAGTAGTATAGGCTTGAAAAAAACTTCCCTAAGGCTCAGACGTAAGTATTATTCACAACATGAACAAAGTTGTATGTGTAGAAGTTAGTAAGTGGTTTTGACCCTAACTACCATCAGTGTTGCCAACCCCCAGTACTTCCTGCAAGAGGGAAATTTGCTCCATGATGAAATATTCATAGAAATGCTAAGGATTCAACTTAAGAAGTAATTTGCTATACTTCACTTCAAGAGTGTCTTGAATTTCTCAATGCTTTGAAGTGAGTGTTTTTTCTGTTTGTGTGCTGAGAGAGTGATGGAGCGCACACATGCACACATGGTACTCCAGGCTCCCGGCAGCCCCTCTCGCTCCTCGGTGTCACTCATTTCCCCTTCCCCCTGCGGACCCTTGGAGGATCCACGAAACCTGTGGTTTATGTACACTTCATATCAGCAGCAGTCGTCTGAGGGGGACGTGGACTGTTATCCCAGCAGAGGAAAACACATCCTTTTCTTCTGTTCGGCCTCATCGCGGAGAGCAAGCACTCAGGAGCCATCATATTATTAGTCTCACAGGGAAGGTTGTTCACTGAATCTCTCCCCACAACGTTGCACTGTACCGAGGTCCTTCAGCACGGAGTGAGAGAGGAGAGAAATTGTGTTAATCTGCTTGATGAGAGGGGTATGTTGAAAACAAAGGGATCCAGCGTCCGTGATGTGGATAGATGATCTGTGTAAAATGTTTGTTTTCCCTCACTGCCTCGTCACTCTCATCTCTGACCATTTTCATTGGATGGTTGAGGGATAACTTCCCTTTTTCCGTGCGAGGCTGGAAACACCATGAGATCAATGCGAGCCCTCAAGTCTTTCCTACAATGCTGCGACAAGGTCATGGACATTCCCCACGCTGATCTACTTGATACGAATATTTTCATCTCAGTAGAAGCAGGAAATGTTGCTTACAAATAACTTCAACCAAAGGGGACTGGATTTTTCCCCCCAGCATACCCAGATCCAATCTGGAACATTCAGAAAAAAATGGTGCTTGTGCTGTATTTTCAACAGGCCTGCACGGTTCAATCCCACTCTCACTCTCAGAGCCCAAGGCTTAATCCCCTCACCGGTGAAGGCGTTTGTTTGAAGATCGACCTCACCGCTGGCACCCGCCTCCTCGTCCTTGCGATGCCCTTCTAAGGCGTACTGGCAGATCTTCACTCTGGATTCCTCTTCTTTAAAAAAAAAAAAAAAGCTTTCTCTCCCAAGCCAACATCGCCCCTCACCCCAACTTCTAATTAGTTTTTCTCAGACAATTGTTTGGTTTTGTTGACGGTCTGCAAGGTGCATCCACAGACTGTACGTAAACATGGACAACACGTCTCCTCCTTCTTTCACTCTCCGGAAATCAACCCAAAACATGTAGCAATTGAGGGATGATGGAGACGCAGCAACAGGGTCCAGCTGATTTACACACTACTTTAATAACATCAATTCAAAGCAAACTCATGAGAAAAATGAACACTTCAGTGTGATAACTACCTAAAATGACAAAAATCCTGACTGAGAAAAACTTGTAACGTCTGACTTACACTGCAGTCAGCCACCAGGTGGTGATCACGATGCTTTTGCTAACCTTTTGAGGAGTTAAAGTTAAAAGTACCCAAATGTTCCACTGAGGCATCTGAGGCCTAAATGTCGGCCTTTAGCACAACCACTGATTAAATAACGACTTATTTTGCCGACGTCATCAATAAAAAAGTAGGAATATTACACTTTTTTCAAAGATGCAGAATCATGGCCATTAAAATCCTATTTTGCATCATGTCTGGACGGTAAATAGGTTTTGCCTTGATGAACTCTTGGCCTTCACAATAAACTACAAGCTATTATTAAAGGCCACTGTCCAAAGGGAATGATGGTGCACAGCTTAAAAGTGATAGGTTATCCATTAGATGCAAAATGACCTTTCTTCTTTTTTTTTAGGACGCTGCAGAGGAGGTGAGGAGTGTACGTTTATGTATTTATGATTTCTCAAAGAAACCCATTGAAGTGATATTGTGACTCGTGTGTTTAAGCTTCCAAAACATAGTAAATTCATGAGGTTTAAAAGGTCAAACCGCCCTGATTTATAATTCATAAGGTCGACTATCACATAGCATTTCGTTTAAAGGAATGTTTTATTCCCATTCCGTTTGTTGTTTCATGGACCTCATCAGTGGCTTCATTACCAGCGTGGACAGCTATAAATCTTATCTGTGCAGTCTGCCAATCCCAACAGGCGGATATGAGCGTTATCCTTTGAGAATTTACCCTGATGCCTAATGAGGCATTTAAGCTGCTGCGGTCGCTTTTGGAAAGGAAGCAGGGGCTCAGACGAATAATGTCCTCATTCAAATTTGACACACTTGAAGGAAAATGCTGACCACTTTGAAGTCATAAAAGTAGGAAATGGGTGAGGGAGACCAAGTCTTACTAATAATTTTCACTCCTATTCAGCGGTTTCGGACCAAACGGGTATTAGACCAGGGACTTTCCTATTAGATCTAAGCCGATCTCCTCACCAGCCTGCCCAGAGAAATCCCCACTGGTCTGTGGAATCAAGGAAAATAATCTCAATCTTTGCATCATTTTTCATCACTTTCCACGGCTATGGGCAGGCTTCCAATGTTGCTTTTTTTTATCAAAGCCATGCAGATGAAATAATAAACAATCAAATGTAAATGAAACTCAAAGCTGCAGATCTCTCCACATGACGTCTTATGATTCAAACTGCAGCCACTGCTTTTTTTTTTTTTTCCTTTAGGGGGAGGATGCTTCTCGTCTTTCCCATGTTTAGTTGACCACTTTGTCAGGCACTTTAGAATAAGCAGCAGGAGCAAAGTAAACATTTTTTTGTGTCGACAGCTCAGATAATGCCAGTTTCTAATTCTTGAAAATCTGGGCTGACTCACTCACACTATAGAGGATAAAGCAGAAGAGGAAGGAGGAGAGCTGCCAGTGATTGATCGAGCTGAGCTGTCGAGCGGAGCTGCAAACAGGGGACTGGGAAAGCTCAGATTTGAGAATATGCCAATAACTCATTTTCGAAAGAAATAAACATCACTTGCATTTACAGCGAATCAGAGATGCTCCCAAAAGGAAAATGTTCATTTTTATCTACAAATGCCTGACAACTCCTCGACTGCACAAAGTAATCAAGTCATTAAATATCACACCGTTCTGGCATAATAAAGACCGATGTGGTGAAGTGGCTCACAGCTGTAAAATGTGGGTGGCGGTTTGATTGTTCTCGCTCTGTGGTTAAAATATCAACATTATGCAAATGTGAAGATTAAGACGGAACATATGAATCTTGCATAACATTGTGTGAATTAAACATTAATAACAGGTTGCACTGATGCAGACTTTGACACCTTGGGAGTGTGAAAATAATGAAGGCATCTAGGATTTGTAATATTTATTCATGTTTGAGCAGGAAGCGACTCCTCTGCTGGAGGCGTAAATACTTGGACCACTCTCCCCCTGGACAAGAGGCTACACTCAATCTATATCATGACAGCTAAGCCCAACATGGTTATTGTCAGTGAAAAGAGATTTAAGTCTAGTAATTCCAGTGTTTGCACAGAAAACTATAGAAATTTCATCATGAAACTTTCGAAAGTATTTCTGTTTTGTCGATAATTTAGCAATAACTATGTTTGGTGTTATTGCATTTGTATTGTTACATAACTTAAACACATAAGGACAAGTTTTCCATTTAACATTTTTGCTACCCTTGGGTCTGTACACTAAATGTGATGCAACAGCTAGCAGTCAGTTAGCTTAGCTCACCAAGTGGAGACAGGGAAATAACAAAAGTGGTCATAACCAAAGTCTAAATAAAAAAATCCCACTCCTTAACAGAAATACTTCGATATTTACAGATGTGCCTTTTTCAGGTATAAGGTTAATATGAAGGTACAGCTATCAGCCTAGCTTTGAGAAAATAAACAACAACATAATCTTAACTAATGGAAACATAAACTCAAGAGTACAAAAGAACGCCCTCGAGTTCACGTCCACATCACCGCAGCGAAACAAGTCAATACGAGACGATATCTACTCTCACTGGGATTGTGACAGTGGTATTACAAAGCTGAAACTGAGAAAGAAGAGACAAAGAAATTCTGTTCACTGCTTTACCGTCCATATTAAAGCAAGCAAAGAGCAATCATAATATTTATTACTGCTTCCTGGAAATGTGTGCTATATTTACATTTACTGTAATGAAACATCTGCTGTGGGACTGTTTGTCTTGTGTGTAGTGAAAGAGCAGAAAAACTACTCCTGGCTGAAGAAACCAGAGTAAATACATATTTGTATTACAGTATGATAATTCACAGTATTTCATATTCAGTAAGACACAGGCTGACACGATAATATAATAATACTGACACATGGATCAGTTTACATTCTGGATTTCCTCGGCTGAAGTGAGTTGTATCAAAGTGAAAATAGATTGAATTTGACTTGAAAGAGGAAAGTTGAGAGCCTCAAAGGAAGTGAACATCTGTATTTTCGTCCATTTCATTTCTCTTTAAAGGCTCTTTCCGTTTCCCTCTGGAGGGAGAACAAAAGTTGTCAAACATGATTTGTTGATTCGCTCCTTCATTTTATCCTTTAAACCGTCACAGCTTATATTTATGTTCCAGCCTTCACACTCGGTTTATCTGAGCAGACAACGTGGTGAGGATTTGAAAATATCAAGGGCATGTATGTTGTGGAACAACAATGCAACTTGTTGAGGGTTTGCATTTGTGCCTTTGCTACACTTTTACTCCAGGAATGTCCTGGCTTTGATTACGCCCGAGTACGCACCGAGAGTACGGGGTAAAGCGAATGTCAGCTTCGTCAAGCAGTTACAGTATTTGATTCAGACCAGTTTACTCAGGCGGCTTTGTTACTGTATCTCAACTCCCACACAACATCACTGCATAAACCCGATAGTCCTCCGAGTCAGCGTAGATGTCAACAACAACAAGAGCTTGCGTGTCCGGCTCGAGCCTTGAAGGAGAATGGATATCAACCCAGCGACATGTGATTTGCATAGACAGCACACAGGGATTAGGGTATGATGTGTAGCGTCGCAGAAGAGCCAAAGCAAAACAAATAAATAAATGTGCGACTGTAATTCATGAGCGACGCAAGCACTCAGATTTGTTTTTCATGCGATTCCAACCAGCAAATCCCGATCAGACAGTTATCCTGATAGGAGGAAACATCCCGGTTTCACATTTAAATATCTGTTCTCCCAACTTTTATCAATGACAGACAGACAACGGCATGTCAGGCAAGCATCATCTGGTATTAGGTACTCCATTTCTGCTCTATATGCTGGAAGGCTGTGTCGCAAAAAAAAAAAACAACAGCTCTCTCAATTTCTTTTTCACATTTTCTTGGAGCTTTATTTTTTGTTGCCCCCTGACAGGCCTTCAGGAAAGTCATTTTTTCAGGAGGAAGCTGTAGTGTCTATCCAGCCAAGTGTATTTTTTTTTAAAAGGTGCAGACGAGGCTGACATTACACCTGCTCCTGCTGCGCTAGCTGAAGGGGGGAATCCCCGGTGGCACCTTGTCAAGCGGCCATGTCAATTGTTTGTTTGCATAGCGAATAGCTTCGGGCACTGTGTTGTCTTACTCAGAGAATAAGCAGCTCATTGCTACCTGTGGACCATCAGGAAATCTGCATGCCAACCAGGAAAATTCACTGGCATCGACAACCATGTTACTGTCATTAAAGTTAAAGAAACACATCTGCTGGATTGATGGAAATGAGGACAAAGGAGGTGTGCCACTTCCTGCAGCTACACTCAGAATTTACATGTCACGCTACGAGGTGAATTAAAGCTCATTTATACTAAACGCAAGATTAATACACGGACACAGTCAGAGGCTTCTGTCCAAATTCTGCTTTCAGTATTAAGCTTACAGGTAAAATATTCAAAACTGAGCAATGCCACCATAAACCAAAGGGGGGCGTGAAGCCTATAGTTCAAGCGTAACGTTCACAGAACACGAGGAAGACATTTCAATCATGGCAGAACTTTTTGTGCCTGGGTCTTTTGCACAATATCACAATGTCCTCCGCTGTCAACAGGTTTGTTGTTGTCGAAAACTCTCGACTCTGTGCTGCTCTCTTGTGAGCGTATTCCTTAACGACCACGCTAACTTAACAGACTCATCAAAGTGTCTGGGCAGTGACGTTTTGCTTTTTATCTGTGAGGCCAGCATAAATGAGCCTTTAGTGACTAGAATGGACACTTCATCTTATAACCAGTTCATTGTGAGCTCTTTTAATCGAAATACACTGGAGAGAAGTTGTTGCTCCGCTAATTTGGCAAATTTAATGCCCTTGATGTTCACTGAGAAAGCGTAGTTATGAAGATTAAAAGCAACTTGTCACAGAGCTTTGACTTTATTGTTGCTCCTGATAAGGTCAAAGAACATGAAAGTGATTCCATGTCCTTTAATGTGATGAACTGTTTTTAATTAGTGTTTACCCTGAAGCTCAAAAGGTGAAAACTTTCTGAAAAGTCTTTAAAAAGTTTAATAAGTGTGAGTTCCAAAGTGAATATTCGCCAGGAAGACAAAGCAATGATGGATAACGTAAGACCACACTTTCAACATCAGCTTTTCTTTGTTAATGTAATCTAAACATTTATGCAATAAATATTTCCCATTTCATGCCAAGCCATCTGTCCATCTAGTCCACATCCAGTCCATCTCAGTTAATGAAAAATACAGTTATATTGCCTCCAACGCTGTTTTTATTTACTTGGGTTACAAATAGTGACCCCTATTTTCTTATCTGGGCTTGTAGTAAATTGAATCTCCTGGGTAGCCTGCCTGCATCTGGGTCAGTCATAGTGACTTTGAGCAACTGCAGAGCACATTTGATTGATTCCCTTATGACAAGAAATATTTTCAGCCATGACACTGGAAGCAAACTAGACCTAAGCATGTAAACTATATATATATATATAAATAAATAAACAGGTTGTAAACTGTGAACACTTGTGAATATCCTATCAAATTCTGCAGCGTTAAGGTACATGCTAAGGCCCAGATAAAAAATGCAAGCTCCCATGTTTTGTGCCACATATTCTCAGTAGCTTGGTGTAAACATGTAAGTAAATCAATTTACATGTCCTGCACAGTTCTTTCTTTTCACGCAGCTCCAGTGAGTGTGATACGGTTGGTCCGCTGGGCTGCCAGCTACCTCATCCCTGGGGATAAATCCTAGTGCATCTCAAAATGCTATTTAGATCGGCCCTGTGGGACATGAGCCTCTGAGGGGCCCTGTCTGCAGGAGGAAACACCCGCTTCTCTTTTTGCATCGTTGCATTTGTGAGGGAAGAAAAATGACAACCTGGATCCAGTGTCATTCCTGCAGCATACATAATTTTTGACTGAAATCTTAAGGGTACTTTAAGGTATACTTAATCTGCTCTAGGCCATTCTTTGGTTAGCTGCTACTACAAATACGCTGCAGTTTGTGTAGTCTACAACATCCCAGAATGCAAAGTGCACCTGGATCACGTTGCATCCACGAATGAATCGCTCCAGAGTTGGTTTGGGACTGGAGCAAGACCAAGTCTAGAAAGCAATCAAACATCTGTATCTGCATCTGTAAACATGGGGTTCTGTTTAAGAGGAGCAGGTAAACTTGAATCTCTTTTACTTCAACTCCCGACGTAAATTGCTTCTCTTACATCTTCAGCTGCTAAATGCTACATTATGCTAAAAAGAGAGTTGCTTACTTCTTTGATGCTGGGTATATCTGAACTGAAACTGTAGAGCTGTAGTCCTGAAAATGAAAGACAGAAGCACAAAGAAGCTAAAAGGCTCTGCAGAGAATTTGATCATAATGCAGTAAAAGAAACATCTTGACACATAATCCTTTAATCACTTATTTAAATAGCAATTGTATCATCTTTTGATAATGAAAGAGGGTTGGACAATCTATTAACTGTTAATAATAGAGGTAAAATGAGTGTTTCCGTTTCCCTGCTCGTCTTTGTGTTGATATTCTCTTTTAAATGCAGACAACACTTTTGCAATTATACAAAGCATCAACTTTCTCCTCTTGCCTACTGATGCTCGGCACTCCTCTCTGCAGTTCACTTGCTTGATGTCTCCCGAGATAATTTGATGGGAAATTTATTTCATTTACACATCATACCACACTGGCTGTAATTAATTGTTCTGCTGTTCGGTGTACAATAGTTCACTAACTCCTCTGTGTAACTACAGGCTTGTTATTGTTCCGTGATATGTGGCGCCAAGCTGACACTGGGAACAGATGCTGTTGTCACCTAAAATGTCCATGTCACTTCAAAACAAAGAATCCCTTGAATAAATAATAACAGCGATGGTGTTTAAATGATTCCAGTTCTTTCCTCATCAGTGAAATACAAATTCTTCTCATCACCCTCCTGGGCTGAGAGTGGATGATAAGTTTGTTTTTGACATTAACTGGAATATTAAACCAGAAATATAGGAATGTTATGTATAAAATGCTAAAATGTTATTCTAAACAGGCTTCTAATTTCTAACAATTGGCATATTCATGGTTCCCACCATTTATGGTTTAAGGTTAAGTTGATTTATCTATTACATAAAAAACAATTATGCATTTTGGAACAAAAAAACAAACCTAAATATCAATACCAGCTTCATTCAGGTCAACTTTAATGCTAAATGTCCATGTTCTTTGCTGCATAAGAGAAATGCAAATTTGACTGCAGTGAGCCTTCTATTAAAATGGCCAGTAGAGCCAGACTGATTTTGATTTTTGGGAGCCGGCGCCAGTACGGATATTAGGGTGGACAATATATCTGATATCTGACAAAGAAATGTAATTGAGGCTTGATATTTTACAGTTTAACAATTAAATGTATCATAGGCACAAAAACAAATCATATAGAATTTGAATTTAGAAAATAAACCTTTTTCTGATGTAATCATGAATGCACATCTTTCCTGCATTAATTCTGTAAATCAAAGTTTATATCTTTAAACATAAATGTAGAAATTGTGAAAGGCTCACATCAGACATTTCAAACTTTGAGAACATCTAGCTCCAAATCAATGAAGGACATTTCACAACTTTCTTTTCTCCTGACATAGCTCAAATTGGTTTAGTGTCCCTGTAATGCGCCATTATCCACTGACTTCTTAAGCACTTTATTAGGAACACCGTGGCATGGATTGAATTGAGGCTGTCATAAGAGCAAAGGGACACAATTCTAGTGTGGTGTTCCTTACAAAGAGTGATTGTTTACACATATTATGGGACAGGAGAGTTATTCTATGGATTAAGACTAAGCAGGCAGTCTTCACCTTGAGTGCAGCGTTAGGGAGGTGATAACACATCACTGTTTGCTGCTGTAATTGATCTAATTCCATTGCCCTTCATACTCCACAGCTCCCTTTAGTTCAGTCTCTTCCTTAAAATACTTTGCCAGTTTATAGACCGATGCAGCTCTGCCAGAGAAAAACACTCCTGCAGACAAACATGCCCTCCAACCATTATTCTTTGTCTTCATGGAATCTGAAGGATGCAGAATGCAGAGCCCTGAGCCTCGCTGTTATTGTTGTTCCCGAGCTATTGAATAATTAAAGTCATATTTGACTGACTGATCATTATCAGAGAAGCAATGAATTACTTACTCAATACTTTCATTATACATGTTAATTTTGTGGTTTACATTCATCTCACTGTTCCGCACTTGGATTTAATGGTACTTTTAGTCCCAAAACCATAAGGCACAACATATCTGTGTACATGGAGGGATTACTGAACAGGCACCAACACAAGGGCACAAGAGGTCTGGAGGCCCCTGGACCAGTGCCGCTGTTAGAAGTGACGAACAGTTTTTGTTGATGAGTCAACCACAAAGAGACACAATACGAATACAAAGACACACAAACTGACTTTACAGACAACTAGAAAGAGAAGCTGAATGACAACAAAAAGACACATAATGATGTAAACTGAACCGACCAGAATAAACATGAGGAATCAGTCCAGTGTTAGCAGCTAGAGAAGCTCCTAACATGTCTTTGCCCAGTGGTCCACGGTCTCACACCCTACCCTGAATGCATTTTATGAATTTGGATCCCTCTGTTTGAGGTCTGGACAAGAACAGGGCTGCAGTTTTCATAAATGTACATGATAGATATTATATCAATAAGGAAATAGATTACAGCATAACTAACTGTATTCTGAGGTCCCTAAATGCAACACTATTTAAACTTTAACTATATGTATATACGTAAATATATATATGTATATGTAGTATTAGGGTGTGACTATATGATGTACTGATATTTTATAGAATTAATTGCTCATTTTTTCCATTGAACATTGTAAAACTCTACGATCGTTATTTTACTAAAACAGCAAATATATTAGTGAAGCTACAACCTGTGAAGTTGATATTTTGCTTCAATGATGACTCAATCATCAAAACACTCTTCGATTCATTTTCTGCTGATCGGTTGAGTTATTAATTGTTTTAGCTGTAAATTAACAACTTATTTCATTTAATTACAGGAAAAAAAAAAATCCACTGAATTTCTGGATACTTCCACCATCACGGTTTATTATTCTGATGCCTGATTACAAGGTGCACCTGCTGAAAGGCATCTCTGGGGTTTCATTTTCATTCTGCTGACTGCAGCTTCTACCTCCTAATTGTCAAGTCTTTTCCTACGTTAGTGCAGCCGCCATAGTTACCACTGTATAAAGAGTTTCACAATTAATATAGAAAACAGAGTTTGGGATAATCACAACGTCTAATCTATCTATTATTTGATTTAAATGTTACTAAGTGGAGAAATTGCATGTGGATAATTGTTTTTCATACTTTATTTTCTATTTAAGACAGAGCTCCCAATCTTACAATACTCTATAAGTTGGCTGCCACAGTGGTGGTGATAAAATATAACTATATAGACCAAGGAATATGAATAAGGTAGTAAAAAATCAAACTGGCAAGACAAGCACTATGATTTAGAGGTGATGAAAAAGCATATGAAGAATAATGAGTGCAGAGACTGTAAAGATGGACAACGTGACTGGTCCCCAACGTCGAGGCATTGATCGCCACCTGTTGGCCAGCTGCAGTAAAATACAGGACAAATAATTTAATGTCGTCCTTATCACACTGATTTATGATCAAGTGTTCATGTTAAGTTTAGTTTTATTTTGAAAGAAGCTACCACTAAAATTATAACGATTGAAAAAAAGCGTAAATATAAATATATCTGATATCTTTGTTTAGTCACTGTCTGGACGATGTGCTTCGTCTGAACTTAGACATCACAAGCAGAAAAGTTGCGGTCTCCTTGGGCTGACATGTAAAGTGACTTTGTCACTGCTGAGCTGCAGGTTCGTTGCTCATTGAAGCAAATTTGACAAGAGACGTGGAGGTCGAGAGAAAGACAAGCCAATGTGGGAATGACTCGTTATATAAGGTCTGTTAAAAACTTAATATGAGTGAAGTGACACAAATTATGAAGAGGGCCATCTCTTCTGTGCGTTCCAATGCAGGCAAAGTTCACAAAAAGGGTTTGGGTCCCCTGCCATTATCTACTGTCATCGGAGCAAGGATGACGAGAAGGGACGTCTCTAATTAGCCCTTGTCAGCCAAATGACATTCTAATCACGTGTTTCTGGTAATTACTTCACTTTTTACGATCTCCCTGCTCATCTCAGGTTGGCATGATAGCACTTGTCACTAAAATGAACCTCTTAAAATGTATTTGGAGCTTACTGGCTAAAGCGATAGAAGGAGGGGATGTAAAAACGGAGGAAATAACTGCCTCGATCCTCTACTCTCAAGCCCTGAGGCGCACTAGTGTGGAAAAAAAAAAATCTTCTCATTTTATCATCTCCAGTGCATAAAATTGAGGAGTGTGTGATGTATTTACGTCGACTAACAGAGTCTTGACACTGGCAAGTCTGCACTTATCTGTTTGCACACCTTTTAGGTGGCTTTGCTTGATAGCCCTGCCGCCCTGAACTTCTACCAACTGAGCTGGTTATATGTGAAATTAAAAAGGGAAATTATTAAACAGCCGGCTGAAGCTAAACACGGTTCCTGGACACAGGCACAGAGAGAGTGATTCATTTTCATCCCATCTCAGCCTGACAAAATTGATTCAAGCATTTACATATGTTCACATATTTCAGAGATTGTGTTCAATTTTTATTTGTAAATCACAACATATACTCATGTCGAGGCGTTTCAGAGCTGCAGTTCAAATCCTTATGAAATAACCACATTTAAACATAAGGCGAGGGCTCGTACATCTAGAGACAAACCGGTATGGATTTTTTGGGGGCAGATTCTGTAAACAAATTTCCAACACACACACACACACACACACACACACACACACACACACACACACACACACACACACACACACACACACACACACACTACAAATAAGGAAACAATTCCAAAGCTGTTGTTATCAACGCCACAGAAATGTGATTGAGGTTTTATATCTTACAGTTCAACAGTAACATTATATTTATAAATTGCTTTTCCAATCTTAAGACATTACAGCTCCCTTTCACACACACAGCACTACTTCACACGGCTCTTTTTCTATCACACATTGTTTATAATGGTTCAGGCACTAGGGGCAGTTTGGGGTTGAGTATCTTGCAGAGTGAAGGAACTGGGGATCGAACCATATAGTCCATCTGGTTATTGGACAACCCTCTCTACCTAATGAATCACAGCCGCCCATATGAATAACTATAACAGAAAACACAAACACATCTAAATTGTTATACCTTTAAAACATTCAAACATATTTGAAAGGCTGGTATCGGCCATTTTCCGCCGCCAAACTTATAAGTCGGTCAGGTATCTATCAAGAATCTATATTTTTAGCAGGTAGAGTGAAGCAGGTGATTTAAAGAGACAAGACCATCCGAACGAAAATAAACATATATCGTGTCAAAAATTACTTTCACATTTAAATTTAGAGTAACTAACTAGTTTTCCCAACTTCGTATCCAACTAACCAACTAAACTTTCCTCTCACAGACAGCATGTGTGCTTACTGAAGAGCATCACTCACTTATTAGAAGCACTACTCTCGCTCTGGAGGTTACTCCAGGGAGATAACAACTTGTGCTCATTGCAGAGAGTATATACTGTGTGCCTACCTCCGAATAAAAAAAGAAAACACGACTCAAATGTTCAGTGTGTTTCTGCACAGACCTGCTGTGCCCTGCACCGGAACAAAGCTCCTCAATAAATCCTAAAACCTCTCCCTGCAGGGAATCATTAGTTGGGACACATGTGACATCATTTGAATCCGCGACCTTGCGAGCCTTACGGGACCACTGGATCGGTAGACACATCATTGAATAATACACAGCTCTCTCGCGTGGCGTCGCACAGGGGACGGCGCGGGGAAGTGGCAGAGCATTATGCTAAAATATGTACCATTTCCACTGTGGTCTGCTGGGCCTCGGCGGCTGTTGTTTGTGCCACGCTGGCTGTCTTGGCTTCTTGGGCTCACTCCGTCTCCGGCTCGGGCCTCATTATGTGTGACAGCGCTCTGAGAAAGCAGGTAGAGGCTGGAATGAAAGCGAGGGAGGGAGGAGGCTTGCTGCACGGAGACGGGGCCTTCTCTTCCTCCTCATATCATGGATGAATCAATTGATGCTGTTTTGTGCACTTTTTCTGCTGACCCAGCGAGAGGAGGGGGGGTGGTATTCGGCCAGTTGCCTACGGCATGGCAGCCTGAGTTTGAGTTTAGCTCACTCTGTCACTATTATACCCCCCTCCCACCCTCCTATCCTCATGCTTCTTGCTAGTGCAAGCACTCACACAGGAAATTTTGTTCACACACACACACACGTACACACACCATCCTTTTCCTCTAAAATGCATTTCTTGCCTGTGGAGTTATGGCATTGGACTGTCTGCTAGATATTAGGGTTGTGGGGGTAAATCTAGATGATGGATGATTTCTGTTGTGCTGTCAAAACCGGCGCTTGATAAAAGAACAACACAGGACAGACGCACAAGACAAACGGATGGTGGGGGGGAAAGGGAGAGAAAGCAAAACTCACATCAATATCTGCTCTTACCACATTCAAGACACTGAAGCAATTTGAATGAGGAAGTCTACGTAGCGTCGTTGGTGAGGGGGGTCTATTATTTACAATGACACTGTCGGATGCTTTTAAACCGACCAACACATAAAGCACGCCGCTCACAGCTGCACTTGCAAGGTAAACATTATTACAGGTCCTCAATCAAAATGTTTTCGCCTGCACGTTGTGTCAACTCGTCGGGCGTCTGCAGTTGACTGTGGGCAAAACAAACGCATTGCTGTCTTGTCTGCAAGAGGAATAAATATTGATATGCTCCAGTGGCCTGTGTGTGTTAATTAAATACATGCTTATTGAAATTCAATGACAGCTGGAATTTCACAGTGAGCAGGGGATCTCGCTTCTCCCCAAGAGTGTAAAACATAATTGGTTGACAGCAAAAAGTAACACACAATTAGTTAGGGAGGTTTAATTAATATTATTCAGGCGAGGTCCTCAGTTTAGATGCGTCCTACCGCGCGCTGCCTCTCTGTACAGATGCGGCAGATGTGGCGCTGGGAGCTCAAGGCGACTGGTTGATGCATACTACAGGGGTCCATGGTCGAAGCCGTAAACCCTCAGTGGAAACAAATGAGGGGAAATAAACAAATTCCCTTATGCACGATTTTTGTGGCATCCTTCTCTTGTTCTGAAGTTCTGTAAAAGCTTTTATCAGCAATCAATGTGTGAGTAGAAAAGTAGTGGACATAAAAAGTATTATACAACAGACTGAGGGTGTGGCTTTAGTAGGCAAAGTAGGTCATTAAGCTAAATGCTAAAAGTAACATGCTCGAAATGCTGATGTAAATTTTGTGCGGGCTTCACCATGTTAATTATTTCATTGTTGCACATTAGCATGCTAACATTTGCTACTAAGCAATAAAAATAAAGGACAGCTGAGGCTAATGGGAGTTTCATAGCAAATGTCAGAGCATCTGAAGTAGTTAGCCTCAGGAACCAGGAGAGGGCGTGTCAGCTTACTTCAGCAGCACAGGCGAATAAACATCAGGAAATATAAACAATAATGTAAAAAGATGTAGAAGATATTGAGGTTGCACAGACAAAAATATTGAAACTGCAGTCACACTGGGAGTATTGCACAGTTTAAATTAGATTTACACCTGAGATATTTCAGTCTGGAGCAAAGTGGTGGACAAACTGTCCCTCGAGCAACAGACTGTGAGATGCACTGACCAGTGACTTACACTTAAAGTTCCCCTCGAATGAAATCACTGGCTTCGCTGATGAAACCCAATTTACTGCTGAATATTTCACAAAGACCTTGGAAAAACTTTAATTCAAGAAGATTTTTAAAAAGTTAACTCACTGAGCATTTCCCCCAGCCAGTTCAACATAAAGCCATACACTTAATTCACGCTCACATCCCCCGTCACCAAGGCTGTCTCCTCTTTCTTCCCACAGCGGCATTGACACCTGGACTCCTCTGTGAATCATGTATCACACTCACTTAAATGGCCTCACACGGCTTATGGACAACAATCCGCTTTGTTTTGTGCTATTGTGCGACACATTAAAAAGCAATTTGCTGCCAGACCTATTGAACAGACCTGCAATTGTTCCCCCAACATCACTCCCCTGGTGGACTGTTATTGTCATTGAGTGGTTTGGGGGGGCATGGGGGCACCACTGACAGTGGGCGATTGGGAAATTTCAGGCTTTATTGAGCTGGGCTCCACAAAAGGCAAATGGAAGTGAGTTTGAAGAGAGGATTACTGAGATAATGTAGATACAAACACATAAACACCACTGAGCGTTCATTCATGTCCACGTCACGTACGAGCACAAAGAACTCAGAAAGAACTGCCAAAAAAAAGTCATAAGATAAATGACATTTCTGCTCTGCACTAGAATCAGATGCTTAGCTAACTTAACACTATCAACCTTAGAATACTTCATATGATCCAGGTCAGGGATGGAGAGTCTGAGCCTGAGAGAAAACTAACTGAGCCCGAACTGAACCCGTCAGGCATTCTGGTTTTTGAGTCCAAACCTTTCCTGACATGCACGGTTATCTTTTGTTTCCCCCGATTACAGATGTGCATGTGTAGAAAGAAAAAAAAAAAAGAAAAGCCCCACCAACATGGCCAACCTGAACATCATCTTAACAGCATAACTCATGGAAGATTTATTTTTTAGTCGTCAGTCAAAACACTATGAAAGATACCACAAAAAAAAAGGCACAAAATAAGAATTAAGAAGAAATATGATAATAGAACAATGAATATGATTTCTACTGCAGCCATGTGAAAGATTTAATCCAGAAGAATAACATTAAAACAGCCTAAGAGTTGTCTTAAATCATCCAAATAAGCTGTATCCAGTTTAGGACAACAGCAGTGTGTACCGACAGATGTTCACAGTATATCATGACTCTGTGCTGTAGAAGCTGCAGAGTATAAAAACACTGTCAAAACTAAACAACTCATTCCTCCAGACCACAGCTCCCGAGCTTGGTACAGTACTCAGACACAATCCCACTACTTCATCCCCATCCAGCATCACACCCACACACAGAACCACCACATCTGCATAAACAGTGTTAGCAATAAGGCAACACAAACACATCTTCACAAACAACAGCACACATTATTCACAAAAACACACTGCTAACAGATAAATCAAAGATATTTACCTGGAGAACACGTGGTTCCTGCATCTGTCCAGGTAACTTCCGTGTTGACCCGAGAACCCGGTCCCTCTCGCTGGCAGTAGCCGGCTCTCAGCCTCCCCCCACGGCCTCCAGCTCGAGCCATGCAGTCCTTCCATCAGCCCTCCTCGCCCCCGTCCCTCCAGAACAGCTGTCCGCCTCACCTGGGCCTGATCCCGGGTGGTGACTGATCGGGAGAAGGCCCGTTTCTCCCTCCCAGGTGTAGCTAGCTAGGTGCTAGCTGCACGTGCACCGGCTGTGAAAACGAGCGGGGTTTGAGGTTATCCAGGTAACCGCAGGTTTCACCGCAGAGTTCAGTCTTTGCAGGTCAATTCACCATCAAAGTTAATTAAGGTTAATTAAAGACACATGTCAACAAACCAGCTACTGACCAATCAGATCACAGGGAAACCATCATCTACAGCAGACCCACCTATTCCTGGCCCTCGTGGACCATCTAACTGGAAACAGCGCCATGATGTGTATTGTGCCGGACTGATAGTTTTGTGTTGTTCATTGTTGTCACTGTTTCTGTGATCGTGTTGTGTTCAGCTGTGAAGTGCGTTTGTTACTGAAGCTCTTTGTTTTTCCCACATCAATGAACGTGTCACGGGTGGGGCACGTGACCGTTTGGACCAATGGTGGGGGCGGGGCGTGGCTGGTTCCCCATTGGCCGGTTGTCAACAGGTTGGGGCGTGAATGAGGAAGTGTCGGGGGTGAGGTTCTACAGGGACACACGTGTTTACTGTAGAATGAATAAAGTGCAGCAGATAGATGATAATAATAATAAAGGTTTATTATTATTATTTGATCAACATGATGAGAAATAAAAGCTCAAGTGTCTTTGTCATGTTTTTTTATTTCAATAAATCTACACACCATTTAACATTTCACTTGATTATGAAAGAACATTCACTACTCCTCTTACCTTTAATTGACGTATCCCACACTTCCTGCCACTTGAGAGTCCATGAGGAAACGAGTGTTTTGTCCAACGCTTTTATTTTCAACAGACAATGTGTGCCATCATGAACTGTGCTGTGTGTGACTACAAATAAAGAAAAGTGGTCCAAAGCAGAATCACACCTTTTCAATTCATGAAGAGGGAACGTTGAACAACAACAGAACAGGGCTTACATGTAATTAATAAAACAACATGTGGGACAAGTAGGTTGAGCCATTACAATAACAACTGAATGAAAAGTATACTATACTATTCAATATGTGGTTCCTGGTATGGTGCTTTTGACCTTTTTATATTATTGTTAAGTGGAGATTTATTTTATTCATCCCACAAGGGGGAATTGAAATGACAATTACATTTGTATTATGTCCTGATGATGATATCATGAACCGCACGTTCAGTATGCTTGTTGCTCAACATTTCTCCTGACTGGGCAGATGGTCCCACCATATCTTAACTGTAACTTGGCACAGTCGTCCCTTAAGCTTTCTCCAGATGTCAAAATTAAAGCACACTCGAGTGAAGTAATACACCAAGTGCATAAAGAGGGTGGGATTTATTTATTTGAGCATTTCCAAAACCAAGAATATAAGGGCAAAAGAACATGGATTCAGATATAAACATAGTGTGACTAGTAGCAAACAAAAGGCACAGCACAAAATCATGAGGCTTTATGATAACAAATACTCAGGACAAATCATTAATATGAGATCTGTGTGGATATATATTCTTAATCGATGAGCAACTAGAGAAGATACATTTCTGCCCCACACTCGCATCATCAGCCTCTTTTAACACAATATGTGTTCATGACATGATCCTCATTTTACTCATGTCCCGATGCCAGGGCCACAATCCTTCAGAGGCTGCACTGGAAAAACTTGGCTGTCCCATTTCCAAGGCTTCATCGAACACAGCGGACAAATGCATCCTTCCATTTTCCCGAACATGAAGGATTAACGTAGCTTCATTAGCTGGTGACTGTTGTCGTTCCAGCCAGCTAAAGGTCGCTGGTTTGAAATAAGAAGGCTGTTTATTTCCACTTCTGTCTGTGTGAAAGATAAACATTTAAAAAGGCAAACGTGCCTCTGGTGTTTTCTGTTAACTGCAGGCTGTGTTTGCTGTGCAAGAATGGAGAGCTCAACATTAGCAGCTTAACTCAGGGGACGGGGCTCACAATAGGTCAGCGTATCCTAAAATTCATACAACCATCCAGACGGGGGCGGTTGAAGAACTGGTTCCAACCTGAGGCTGAGAAGATACTGAATCCAAGGTTTCCAGTTAAGATCCTGGTGGATTTGCCAAGCCGGCTGCTGCACTGTCAGATAAGAGGCCTCTATCAAAATTCATTCCATCGCCGATGTCGTCGACACACACCATCCCAATCCATTAAATCTACAAGATATAAAAACCCTTGCTGTTATAATTGTCATATCAGAAGCATATTTTCTTCCTCTAATAAAATACAACCGTGCGAGATCCGTGACCAATGATTTGATGTCTTCATATTATGATTAATTTCACATCTGGTCACAGGAGTGATTATATTATTGATGTAGTCACTGTCAATTTGCTGAGGGTATAATAGTAGTGGTTCTTGGAAAATGATTAGACTATTAACCACAGAAGGAACAAAGAAAGATTAGTGTTTGCTGAGGCAGCCCGACAGTATCTGAGGTTTATTATCCCGTGTTGTGTGTGAGTGTCATCGCCAAACCTTTTCCACTGCATTATATATGATTTACTGCAGTTTAATCTTGTATTATCTTTAACTTTACTGAAAGGGCCATGATGTAGTTCAAGGTATATTTCTAGTCCTGATGACCACTTCACAGTAGTTTTCTCACTTTCTCTATCACACTTCAATCTCACACTAGCAGCTCAGACGTCAGGCAACAACGTGGGGTTCAGTGCTCACAGACACTTGAAAATGCGGAACGACGGACACTGCGACTCGCTGTGAATTTTGCAGACATTTTAATAGTAGGCAGGAAAAGGTCCAGGAAATGTCCAAACCAACTGACTCGGACATTTGCGTTGTTACGCACAGCCTGTGTTTGATTGTCACAAATTAGTTAAGTAGTAAATCTGAACAACCCTACTCATTAGTTTAGAAGCCTCAGTTCTATTGAGTCGTGATTCATCATATTATTTTGAAACAGCTTTATCTGATTTGTTTAAAAAGGAGATGCAGCGGAGGATCATTTTGCCAACACTTTTAAATAACCAGAGGACAAAGGGGAAGTTGCCACAGGCAAAAGTAAAGACCCTGCAGCTGAGATTCCACCAATTAGCAAAGACTTTCCTCCACCTTGGCACTCGGACAGATTTATCACAGCGTAAGGACAGAAGACATTAAGATAAACTTTGAGCTTTGCTTTTTTTCCAGCACAGATGATAATTTTCCAGGCAATTAAGATGCAATGCGTTATAGCAGGTGGGGTCAGTGCATGCTCATGGGAAACTCTGCGTGATGAAACCAGCTCAGTGCTGTTGTGGGCCATGAAAAAAAAAGAAGAGGAAAAGCTGCTCGTCAGCTGTCCTACAAGCTCGGGTAATTGACCCAGCTTTGAGACACATCAGTGATATCAAAGAGTCATTAAGTTCTTTCAAATTATATTCCCTCATGAAATGTTTCCTGGATGTTGCATTTTTTAAAACCGCGTCTGTAACAATTCTGTCGTTATCCGTCTCAAAGTCACTGACAATATTCTGCGCGGCTTCTTCTGACCAAATTGAAAAGTCATGAGACATGTCCGCATGTACACAACATTGAGCGCACATACTTACCATTGCATAGAATGTGGTTTTTTTTGCTTCACTTATTGAAGTAATATCGCAGCATGTTATGGAAAAATTGAGCAAGGCTTCAATAAGACATGTACTTGAGCACTGGCAGCTGGAGGGCCGTGCGCATGCTTTAGCTGCTTAACTGGATGCACACAAGCTGCACTGCGGAAGTGAAGGATTGATAAGACTGTGATTCAGGAGGATAACACAGTTCACTGCTTCAATTAGACAATTTTTAATATGTTGTGTCCCATTATTTATTCTTGTGATTCTCACTTAAACAGGAAGGTCAGAAGTCAAACCAGTCACATGTGAATATACAACATCTGTCAATGTGGTTTAATTGAATCTATTTCTCATTCTTGCATCTGGCACAGTTCTTGCGAAAAGTTATCAAGTAACTAAAATCATCGTGGTCACTTTTTTATGAAACTGTTGCAAATTAAGTGAAACAACATTTTACGAGGGTCTGAGCTGAGAAACAGCAAACCCATATTTTAATCAGTTACCTTCTGCACAATTGGCTCCAAACTGCTGGAACAGGATCTGGCAAAAGAGAATTGAACATTGATGACTCAAAACACTAAACAGTGTCCATTGTCAGCTCATTTGTGCATTTTACTACTTGAAAGATGTTTCCTTTGGAACCGAACTGGATCCGAAATAAATGAAAAATTCATTCCAAGTGTGGATGTGGTACATGAAACAAAGAACCCACTAATATGTACGGTATCAAAGGAAACATAAAAGTATAACAACCTTCATTGTGGCTGGCTCCTGCAAACACACACCATCTGTGTGGATGAAATTCTGTTTGCCTGAAACTAGCCAAGATCTCTCTTTTCCAGAAAGCAACAGAAACATGAAATCTTTGTATGTTTACCTTCGCTAATAGAATCCATGTTGTTTTCCTTCCTGTGAACATGTATGAACATTCCAGCATCTAACATGTGTGGAGGCTTTGAGGCAGTGGCTCAACCATATGGAAATGCTTGAAGACATTTGCATTGAAGAATACAATTTATTTATTTATTTCTAACTTTGAAGTTTGTTTTCAGAAATATCTCAAGAACTACACGATGGGTTTGAATTACATTTTTGTCTTAATATTCATTCACCCGTTTTTTTCCCTCGAGCACCAACTCCATATCCCATCCAATAACATGGTGACTTCATGGTTTGTGACCTATACTTCAGGCAGCCACCAGGATGAATAGTTCAGAGCAACAGGAGCATGAGTGAGGTCCTGTTAGTATTTAAAGCAGAATATTTAGAGCAGGTACGACATGAACAAACTGTGGCTGCTCTCAGGCCTTTAAACTGTTGGATTACAGCTTCAACAACATGATTATCACAGTTTGCAGGACTTTAAAATAAATAGACGAACAAACAAAAACATACTCAAGATTTAATTGGTATCACTGAGGACCATGATATCCTTTGATATGGTTTAATTAAAATCACAAGGGGTTGCGTGTGACAATACCTGTGACCTTATTAAAAGGTTTTCAAGCAACATGAATCCAACAGGAGCCCCTTGGTTCACCGATGGATCTCTTCAACGAAAACAGAAAGCACATTCATCACGTGTACATACATAATAGAATTCAATACAATCGCTGAATTTAAACCCTGATGATGTCATCTGGAGGACGCTGACAACAGGTTTTCTAAAATACAGCTGAGAGGAGAAGAGCAGAAATGAGCTTTGATGCTTGAAAACATGATTTTTAAAACTGTTTGCGCAGTGCATATTTAACGACGCTTTCCAGTATTTCAAAACAAAACCTGAATCTATATTATGAGGGTGTTTGTCCTTTGCGGCCCGGATAAATGTATTAAACTAACACTGTCGGCTCTTTCTAATATTTGGGAAGGTTATAAGGAGTTCAGTAGCACGCAGACAAAACAAAAACCCTGACACATCCTTTCATTGTTCACAGCAGCACCCTGAGACGCTCCAATTTGGTAGTTTCATTTGTGAATGAGACACAGAGGACAGGCTCATGCATATATATCCAGCGTACAGCTCAGAGTTTTCTAGCCGTAGCGTCGTTAAAGTGGAAAAAGGCTATAAAATGCTTCTTTCTCCAAGGGCGTTCCTGATATAATAGACTATTGCTTTCCACCGTACAGTTTATCCTAGATGAGAAGGGACGGCAGCGTTACCATTACCTTACCGAGTTCTGTCTGAGCCTTTTCCTTTTTGGTTGTATTCATAACCCGACACATTTCACTCATCTTCCACGCTAAATAATTTAGCAGCACAAACCGTATTAATGGGGGCGATCCATCTCTGGTAGATGGGAGCTGCAGAGTGGTTATTTATGTACAATACCAACCGGGGAATTAAGCATTGTATTTCAAATGAAGACAAGTTGAAAAATGTGGGGATTCTGAACTGGGAAGGCCTTTTGGTTTAGTTTTTTTTTTTCTCACAATGTGCGAAGAAACAAGCTGTGAGTGAAAAGTTACATCGGTAACTTAGACAGGAACAGAGAAATCCCTCATGTATAAACAGGACATGTGACGATGCGATGGTGTGCATGCATGTTTAAAAATAACAGACAAACTATGTTATATGAACAGATTGTGATATTTAACTTTCTCTCATGCGCTTTCAGAAAACTGACATATTGTTCAGCCAACTCACACAGAGAATTTTTTTATAGCTGCTTTCAGACCTGCACTGAAGTCTGAACATTTCCCTGCGTAGTTTTCCGAGTCAGTTGCTCCGGATATTTTGCAAAACTTTTCCTGCCGAGCGAGCCCATGACAGAATATATAGGAAACTTGACACCTGCTGCGTTCTTCATATGTAAAAGGCAAAGTCTGAAAAATTATGTTTGGACAGTAGACTGTATATAAAGAAGGACGACAAGTCTGTACTGCCCACCAGTCCCCAGAAATGAAGCCAAAATATACCAGATACGAGCGCCGCCATCTTTGAAGTCTGAGCGTAAGGAATGTGGGGGTGAAGCCACGGTAGGGAGGTCCCATCATTTTTATAGCGTCAAATAACTAATTAAAATCAAAGTTACTGTGTAAATGAGTATTTGAACAAACAGTGTGATAACTGAAACCATCTGAGAACAATTCATCTGATGTATACTTTTTAGTTCAGTCCCCGTCCCATCCACTAACATGGAGGAGCCACCAGGTGGGAATCCATACTCTTTGGCTTCACTTTTGAGGTCATGTCGTCCATCTTTGTTTACAGTCTGTGATCCAGACATTCTCCTGAGTTCATCTCCTCCACTGAGCTTTGCGGAGAGAAGAATGAGAGTGGCGATAATAATCCCCCACATTAGATGCCAATGCCTGCAGTTACATGGAATCTACAACCCTCTGCAGCCATATCCCGACAAAGCATGTCTGCCATCGCAGTCTATACACAATCTAGTGAACTGGATAAACCCAGCAATCCACCTGACTCACACACACAAACCTACGAGCTGTGCAGCAGATAGTTATTAACTTAAGCACATCACACTCTCAAAAATTCATGACTTGGAGCAGACTGTTCTCGTCAAATGTTCCGCAGGTCTGATGAGCAGGAATACACAATTAATGCAGATGCAAATACGGCGAAGAGGATGAATGACAACAACGCAACGGCAGAAAATTAGCATCCAGCGAATGTCATGATGGTGCCCACACGCCGAGCAATAAAACAGCCAGCAGTCTCAGCATCCGCGCCGCTTCCTGATATTGCCTAAGCACACAAACCAGCGAGTGTTTGCAGCTGTTTTACATTTATTTACAGCAGAGTTTGCAAATCGGGAAAAGGGTGAAGAGGTTCGGATCTTAAGCAGCCCCGCGTTATTGCAAAGGTTGCATTGTTTATACTGCATTCATTTGAGTGTAGTCAACAGTATCTAAAATATTATATTAATATGATTTCCTCTTAGTTTTGAAGTCAGCAGAGATCAAAAGCTTAACTTTGGCAAGTCGGGGAACAGTGATTATCCCTGTTTATTTATTTAACTTTAGTGGAAAGTCACAGCTGTGTGTGTGTGTGTGTGTGTGTGTGTGTGAGCCAGAGGAGGATCCAGGGACATAAATCCAGTGACAAAGAGCCTCGCAGCTCTGCAGCGACCAAACAAACAGGAGACTCTGCATGAAACTTGTGTTCATGAGTGTGCAGCTCTCATCTCCACGGTGCTGGACCCAGGATTTAGTGGAGATTAAACAGATACAGAGACACTGAGGTGCAGAGAGATCCGAACAAAACTTTAACAAAACTGTACAACTTTCGTTTAGAACGCGAATCTGCCACACGTTATAGTCAAAGGCTGAGAGGTCTCACACAAGTTAATGCATTAATGGAAAAGACAAATGCAAAAGCCACAACCACATGACACAACTGCCAGAGATACGACACAACTAGAAAATGAACCGTCGTTCGTGAAAACACGGTCAAGCCAACTGCCGCTTAGGATTTGATGCTTGTCTACTCGAGTTGTTATGCTGCACGTGCTCGGAGCGTCCGGAACAGAAACACTTTTTCTCACGCGAGTCACCCAGGAGTCTTCATCTACTCCCTATCACAACTCCCAAGTACACTTACAAGAGCCCTACAGAGGCTCTGAGGGGGGCACCCTTATTAGACTCTTCATCTGTAATTAACCTAAGATCCATCCTCTCCCTATCATCATGCTAATGATGCTAATCTAATACTCCTGAGTGATTTGTAATGTGCACAGGCCATCGATCATAGCTCACAGATAATGGCCTGGTCCAGTCCGAGATGTTCCATTGTGTCTCCATTAGAGCGCTGTGGGCGCCTCAGAGGACAGCGCTTTGTTAAACAGTCGATGCTTCGAGGAGCTTTCACACGTACGTTGTCGGACTTTTCGGTTTAGTCCGAACCAAAGTAACAGACCATGTAATGTCCAATTGACAACATTTTATTTCGAACGAAAGAATCTGGATCAAACTGAACTATGATTTGGTTCATTGGCTCATTCACATTGTAATTATCTCACCTTCATTTTGTGGAATTTGTTGAAGCTTCCTCTGAGCAGAAGTCACCTGAAGAGAGCCCCAGTGATCTCAATGAGCAGCGCCCTCTGGCTGTTGAAAACAGAACAACATTATGATGAGTGGGATCATTAAATCCAAAACTGAATTACATCTTTTAACAAATCTGTGTATTTTATAAGTACAATTTGCGACATATCAAGAATTGAATAATTGAGTTGCTGGATATGAAAGCTTTTGTTATTTAGCTTTATTAACTCCTCCATCATTCAGCAGCCACACACACACACACACAGACACACACACATCAACAGGAGCTACATTACAGTAATTGATATTTGTATCCTGAGACAGTTAAGTAAAACAACCTCTCTGGCTCAAGGCAGGAGGATTTCCCTGAAATGTAAATGGAGCTGAGAGAAGGTTGGGAGTGATTTAAGACTGGGTGACATCCACACTGGTGTGCTAAGTCAGTGAAAGTGCTGAGTGCAGGGCGCCAGGTCCGTCTCCCTCTCTTACACTCGCTCTTTCACTCCCTCCATCACTGTCTCTCTTTCTCTATCCCACCCTTTCCATTTCCCTCTTAAGGCAGCTGCCATAACTCAGACTCTATCTTAATCCTTTCTGAGAACACAAACACACACTAACACACACACACAAACACACACAGAGGAAATCACAAAAGGCATTTGCTAGAAGTATGATCCTGTTAATCGCCTCTTGGACTTTAAGGTGAGAGCACAGAGCAGCAGAGGCTGAGTGGGATGTTATGAAGGCAGCCACAGTTATTTGGTTTCACAAACAGAATTCACTGTTTCAGAAACAACAGAAACAACAGGAGGGTTAAAATGAGACCTGAAATCATGCTTCTCCCCTCCTCTCTCTCGTTCACCTCTCTCCCCCTTTCCTCCCCTCTCCTCTAATCCTAAAAGTAGTTTGAGGCTCGCTCATTGTTGGTTCTGATTTAGCTCTATGATGTAAAGTATTGATCTGTACTGTGCCTTCAGACAATGAATAGTATGATTTGGTGAATTAATTCGACACCTTAATGATGCGTAAAGAAACATCCTGCCACTAGAGGGCAGGCATACTAAAAAAACGTAATCACACAAACGCATCATCAACACTGTTTGACTTCGTGTGGCGATTAGTGGTATCAATCTACTCATCTCACACAAAAGAAGCACATCTTCCAAATTGTATATCACATAGTATAAACATTTCTCAGAGGTATAAATTCCGTCGTACAGACCAAATACTGTTTGTATTTTATCACTAGAGCCCTATTAACAGGGAACCCTAACATGAGCCTTGCACAGACAAATTGGTATCAGTGTTTTATTTCAGCCGACATATCGGTAATTGGAATCAGAATTTTCTTTACTCCCTAATGTGGACATCGGCTCCTGAGAATTAATAATGGTTGGTCTCAACATATCACATCTATATTTACCAGATGGGGTTAAAGTATAATCAAACAATTTGGTTTGATTAGTGAATCTGTCATTTTGATACAGTTTAATAAAGAAACGCTTTTAATTGATTTATTTAAAACACACAAACACAACCAGGCTTTTAAAGATTCATGCAAACAAGTTAACCCAAATTAAACCCAACTTGGACTAAAGCCAGTAGCGGTTTAACTCTGTGCATGCACAGCAAATGAAGCCATATGTTGCATCACCAAACTATGGTCACGGTCGATTCCTGTGGACGCTACAAGTGTTTCTGCTCTTTTTAAAAAAAAAAAATCTTTTATGTTTGTCTCTTAGTTTCAGAGGCCTCTGTCAGAGCCAATCAGAGATAAATGAGGGGATTTAGCTCGGCAGTCAGAGATAATAATGATGTCGTTTGAGAGGCGCGCACTTCGTATCCATGTATGGTGAGATGTGAACATAATAATAAAGGAAGGATAAAAATAGTCAACGATAAGTGATGAGATGAGGCTGGTTGAAGGGGGGGGGGGGTGACACTAGCCAACTGCCGGGGAGGGAAGCTCAGCTCTTGTTAACCTAAAATATGCTGAACGCTTCGTTCTTCAAACAAACTCTCTGCTTTGATCATTGTGAGCTCCGTGGAGGAACAGAGCAACAATAGTACACATGCTAATTTATTCTAAAGAAAGGTTGTAGTACGTATTTACAATTAAACGCGTATTACCATGGGGAATAGCAGTCTGCACAAACACACACTTCTCGAAATGCAATTGTAACGTCATCTGTGGTGGTTCAACAGCCAAAATCTGAAATAAGAGTTTCCCGTACATGGAATAAACAGACAAAAGGGACCCATTGTTTTGCCTCGGTGGCCTTATCTGGCCTTGGCCAGCGAGAGACGCATCGGGAGGGAGAGATCCAGTATATCACATCTCAGTGACTGTGGGGAGTCAGTATCACGGCAGATCTCCAGGTCATTTACCAGGGTGGGTGGTTTCATTAGTCTTCTTTGCAACAATACTCACTGATTGCCATCTTGTTTCACGGTGATTTATAATTCCAGCCCCGCGGAGTTTGCAGAAATACCTAAAGCAACTGCTCAAATAAGATAAGAGTGGTTCTTTATATATATGGTGTTGTCTGTGGTGTAGATCAGTGAAAAAAGAAAAGAGAGGGAAAGGGGGAGGGGGAGAGAGAGAGAGAGGCCTCAGGGTGACGTAGTACTTTCTTTTTCTTTTTTTTTTGCAAGCATTAACAGTTTTTCGCCGGAGATGCAAGAATGCAAAAGGCTGTTGTTTCTAACTTCTGGAACAAGCTGCGACTGCAAATGAATGAGACAGTTGTCAGGTCGGATTCGGTTAACATGTGACGTGACGCCACCCTTATGGGATCGCAGGAGCACCGAGGAGAATAAAGCGGAATCCAGACACAAGGGTGCGACTGTGGCAGTTTTGTCATTTCACAGGAAAAGATTCTGTCATCTCTTTTTCATCATCGCATTATTTACATAAAAGTGTACAACCCCTCGAATAAGAAGAGAGGCAGATGGAGGGAAGAGAAGCGAGGAGTCGTGTGGTGAACATGAACAGACTGTAAAACAGAACAATTACAGGAGGACAGAAATAGGAAACATCTTCACAAAGGTGTGATGGTGTTAATTGGATACAGCAAAAGAACGATGTTTAATTTCTTAGAGAAATTGTGCATTAATAACCAATTTACACTTTAAACGAAATTCTGGTAGTTTGTAATGTTATAACTCGCCGAAGTTCAAAAGACGAGACGGATCAATCTTTACTTTGAGGCTGTTTTTATAGCTTATTCTAAACTTGATATGCAGTTAACTCCAAGCTGCTCTTACATCATGACAGTGGCTGAAAGCACAGAGCCATGAATCTTGCACAGGGATTTTATTACTGCCGCAAAACAGCTAATGGGCCGTGCATTTGCTCAGATTAACATTGGCATTGCTCGCTGCTCGTGTGTGTGACAGTGTGTGTGTCTGTGTCTGTGTGTGTGCACACGTACAGCCGGACCCGTTCAATTCAATCCAATTTATCTTCAGATCATGGTCCATAAAAGATGAAACAGCCAGGACATAAACTGCACATCCCACAGAACAATGGAAATCATATTAACTAAAACAAAGAAAAACAAAACCAACACGAGCACTTTAAACATACTTTATCAACTTAAAGGGTTTTTGTTTCATTCTAATGGGAACTTTACACAGAAAAACACACAAAAAACATATATATATATATGTGTATATTCAAATTTGTATTATTCATGTTCACTAATGAATTCTTAAGTGTGTGTGTGAGTATGTTCCCATCAAATTTGACTTAGATCAACACAGATACACACACACACACACAGACTCATATATATAGTAATATAAATATAAATATAAATAAACATTTTTAAAACTTTAAAAATGTTCTCTCATGTATTGGTATGATAGTGTTTTACATGCTCAGACCATGAGGGGCAGACAGGATGAGGTAATCATGAGCCCATGCGGAGCCTCATTATTACTCTTGGATGTGCCTCGGAGGCACTGACTCTCCTCCCTCTCACTCACTGTCGGACTTCTCACAGGAGATTAGCAGAGGGCTCATCGATAGTCGATCACACGCCTCTCCCGCGTAGATTTACAGCCGGGTCACTCTGCTTCCCCTATTACCTAAGCCACATGTCTGGCCGAGTTAGCTCGCCGTCTACGTGAACGGGCTGGGCTCATTATGATTATGTAGGCCAGCGTGTCTCTTGGCCCCTCTCGCTCCCCTCCCAATCAGAGGGGACGGGACAAGGAATTATTCTGGCGATGAAGAGTGTAGCCTGGGGCACCTCTTCGGAGAACGGGCTTTATGTCCGCCTCGGCCTTCGCTGATGACTGAAGAACGGGCAGAGTATGATGTGCACTGAGAGGATGTGGTGTGGTCACACTTTGCCCCCAAGACACAAGATTACTCCATGATGAAAAACAACAGGCCTGAACCCACAACCATCACATTAACAGTAATTGGTGTTTTTCTCATCACGTCAAACACGCAGGAGCGCACACGCAAGAGCCGTCATATTAAAAGAGGTTGAAGGCTAAAATAGAAAAACATAGAGTGTACGAACACAATTCTTTATGTCTCAGACAACTCCTTGTTTTATTGGAACAACCTTAAAGGGGAGCTCCACTGATTTTACACATCAAAGTCTGGAGCTTCTTGGGGAGATCTATTGTATAAAGCGATTTGTGGCTCCGGAGGGAGCTCGGCAAAAATCTCATAAATTCCCCGAAGTGGTGTCACAGGTCGAATCTGAAGACTCATGTTTGAAAGTGAAAAAAAAAATAAAAGTCTGGGGGTGTGGAGTTAGAGAGAAATGAGGTTCCCAGACCTCTGCAGCCCGCGCCTTATCTCTGCTCGAGGGCTGACTCTTGAGTTGCATTGTGGATAATGTATGCATTGTGGGTGATTTCTGGTTCTGCTTCATCCGTCCATCACAGTCAGACGATCTTGTAGGAGTGAAAAACGACTTGTTTATTTTTACAACTAAAGCTGATGGATATATTAAGAAAGTTTAGACTTTGAACATCAAGATAAACACATGTAAATATGTCACATGCTTAAAACAGTGACTGGGCATAATGCATGTATGATGTCTAGCATGGTCGGAACCCCATAAGTCTATAAATCCACTAGCATGTTAGCATCCTAGCATCTACTATAGTCTACATCCTCAGGGGACCATTAATGACTAATTGACCTGAACTTTCCTTCGACAACAAAAGCACGACGGATGTCATCTTTAAATCAACACCATGCAAGTGTTCTACCTTAAAAGAGCGGCTTCAAAATGAGTTGGATGGTTCACCGACTCGGAACAGAGAGAACGTTTCCTCTGTTATTCCCACTCCTCACCCTGAACGTCTGTTCTCGCTCTAACTCTGGTGAGTGGGTACGATCTCCTGTGAGAAGAGCGGAGCAGCAGGTTGAAGAGTGAAGCTGAACTGTAGATGAGTTAAACAACGTTTACCTCTGATATTCAGTCAGGAAACTTAACATGTGAAGAATTCAAGCTGCACCTTTTAGTTGTGTTTCAGTTCAGTGAGTGGGACTACGCAGTCAAACCTGTGTTTTTCCTCTACATAGAGGGCGCTGTTGCTCAGTAAAAACTACATATAGTTGCTTAAAAGGAGGCCTGTGTCGCACTTTGAAATATTTGTATGCTGTCGTGAGGATACTGAGAATTAGTGTAAACAAGCGCGACTAAAAGGCCGTTCAAAATAAATGTGGTTCAAACACATTTCTCCTCTCTATTGTTTTTCTTTAGGGAATATCCTGGTGATAATGCTCCGAGTAGCCTTGGCAAGTTGTGTACAATGATCCTGCGTAATAAGGGGACTCAGGTATCTCATGTTGACACCCCGTGCTCCTCATTGAAACACACCTTGCCTCATTAGTCAGATTCTCCAACTGAACTGAGAGAAGTGCAAGGTCAGCCTTATTTTAGCAACCAATTTCCCCGGCTCCCCCAAGAATATGAGCCTGGTGCTTTTTCTACAAGTCGCAGCTTAATACGACAGGAATGGAACAAAAATCAGTTCCTGTGTAAAAGGAATTCTGCGAGAATAATTGTTTTGCCTGACGTGATTCCCAGTGTAAATCCAACAGGACAAATACTGTAAGGACCGTGCGTTGTTCTTGCTCTAACCTCTGCCACCGACTCGTGCCACAGTTGGAGTTCAAGCATCATTTGGTTATTAAAAAAATACTTTGCCACAAATTCACTTGGATTTTCAGCTTAACGGACACTTTTTGTTCAATCCACCTAAGCTTGTAACCAAACCTGACAGCCATTCGACGAGAGAGCGGCGGAACGTGTCCACTGTTCAAGTCGAAAAGAAAACAGCCGACCCGCTTTCACTGTACAATTAAACCAACTAGAGGACGGGCAGGGAGGAAGAGGAGGGTGCGATTAAGCAAAAGATTTAGCAAATGCTTGTCAGCCGCATCAGGTTGTTCGTACATAATTTGTTTTTTTAGGGAGGGAGTGAAAAAGTAAAGGAATCTGGGTGTTACACGCTGATACAAGAGGACGCCTACAGTTCAGCAGCGGGCATATTCATTGACAGAACGCAGACGGTTACAAAATGATGATGTTTGCGAGGAACGATAGAGGATGTCTCGGAGGCTTCACACGCGTTTTGGTGCCAGGCAGCTAAAAACTGGCAGGATGAAGCTTATCAGGCGAATGCCACAGGATTCATGGGGAAAAACGGTGCTTGGCGGGACGACAGTGCGTGCCTGTGTGTGTTGACGCGGCTGAGTGTGAACGTTGGCCTCCCCATCAGCAAGTCCTGAGGGTTTATGGATGTGGCGTGGATGCGCGAAGCTTTGGCAACAATGTACAGCACGTGTGAAAGGAAGAGAGAGAGAGAGAGACGGAGGGAGGGTGAGAGAAGAGGAAAACACAAACTAATCCTCTGGAAGCATCACAAGGTGGAGGACAAGCACAGCCACAGGGTTTTCCGACCCGAGACGGGGGCGCCACAAAAGTCCCAGACCGCCACTGGCACCCAGGGCGATGCACGGAAAGGGCATCTCTGTGAAGCATACCAGAGGCCGAGCGAATCAAAAACAAGCACATAGAGGGCACAAAGGAGGGAGGACGAAAACAATAAACAAGTCAACACAGTTTTACTCCACAAGGAGATAGCTAAGGTCACTCCACCTCTGCTGAATCACTTAGGACAGTGGACTGCAGGACACTGGGTTATTAACCCCTGTGGACATGCTGACAGGCACCGCTTCAATGGGATCAATGCAAATTCAAAAGTCATGTTGTCTTTTGTTGAATACGTACAGGTTGAGTGGAGAGCAATTTCCACTTGACCCTGACTTGAACCCCCCTGTGCATTTCCTGTAGCAATTTCCAACTGATAACGGCGACGCTGAAGGTTGCTTCTGTCTGAACTGTGAAAATGAATTTCAGCGCTCCGACTTTTCATCTCCGCTGACTTTATCTGGGAAGAAAAGATATTTTGCACAAGTACACATGCAGGGATTCTAAACATATATAACTCAAGTGTCCCAGATTTCATGAAACCTGTAAAGAAACGGGAACTGAGCCGACACCCGGGGATCGTATTTCTTATTCCTCTGTTTTTCCCCCTCTCTTGTCTCAGGAAGGATTCTGCGGGTCTGAATTATTAATTTTCTCTCCCCGCATTCGATTTGTACGACTTGTCACTTTTATCAAATTATGCGCCCGGATCGCTCACTCTTCTGAGCACATTCTTTTTAATTCAATATCTGCATTTCACCTTGCTTGAAATTCAACATCTTTGGCAACCGTTATATACTCTTGAAATCTCATTCATAGTTTAGATTAAAATATAAATATTTATATCATTTCAAGGTTATTTCCACCGAGGCTTTCACTGCAGATGGTCGGGAATTCTCTGTGGGGTTTTCACAGCTTTAACATGATATATTTGAACCATTGTTCATATAAAAATATGCATTAGTGCAGTTATTTTAAAGGAGACATACGGGGTGTTTCTTTCATCTAGTGTGTTTGGTTTTTGTAAAAATTAAAAAGCTGAAGCTGCATGGGATCATTGCAAATGACGAACTTCCGCTTAAGTGTTTATTCAGTTATTATAAAACTTGGGAATCCTCACCTGACCTTTGACATGTGACCTGTCACAGGCGGAGCGACGAGGAGCACTTACTTTGCAATAATATCAAGCGGTAAAACGACTCGCCGTCGATCTGTCTATTGTACCAAATTGTCTCGGCTGAAGATGCTATAAAAGGCACTTGACCTCTGTCACCTTGTGGTTATTATATGTTTTGAAAGCGATGGCAGTGAAGTCCGTCCCTTCTTTTCCCACTTCATCTCTCTCTGCCGCCTCTTAGTGGAGCGGCTGTCACATAAGTGCCCCTGAAGTGAACGCCATCCACCAGCGGGGGCCCTGTGTAGTCGCTCCGTCCAGCTCCGTTTACCACTTAATCACATCTCATTGCTTTAATGAGCAGAATTGTTTATAATCACGCTGTAAATCGCTCATTAATCACCGCTGCAACATCCGATGTCTCTGCACAACAAAGGCATTCTGCTGCGCTGGCATCCCGTAAGTACTTGCTTTAATCGAGTGAGAGGTGCTCACATGTTTTCGATTGAGATCCTCCTTGCTGACTGTGGATATTTGGACAGAAAGAGGAGAATCCATTCAACGCTCCTGCTAATGCATCTGCAGGGCGGAGGCTCCACAGACGGATTGAAACGTTGCCTGCCTTCACTTCTCTGTGTCTGCTTCACAGCGTGCACTCTCACTTTTCCCCCTATTATGAATATTAAAACACATTTTTGGAATTGCCTCTGTGGCCCCGTCTCCCCTCGCTGTTGTAGCAGCTCAAGAGAGGAAACCATACTTAGAGACCTGAAATACTTTTAGGACTAATGCGCTGTTTAGTGAAACGTCACGGTGCCAAGATTGACACCATTTTTTACGCTGCCCCCCCATTAGTGTCACTCAGCCTCCATTGTGGCACATTAAAATAAACTAATGATGTTTCTTCACCAAGTGTCTCATAGAGAATGAGGCGCCAGTAACTGCTCTGTACTTACTGCACCTTCGCCAACTAGTGACAAGTTGCTGCACTAGAGGCGTAACACAGTTGTGTTACAAACGATAATGAGAAAATGATTTTTCTTTTATTGGCAGAGGCTGCGACAGAATCACCGAGACGACACAAAGCAAAAACCTCCACTTTCTTCAACCTCTGTGTCCCCACGCTGACCGGCGGTTGCTTTATTTAGGCTGTGTGGCGACGCACGGGAGGCGGATCAGTGTCAGTGAGGCAGGGACGGGGCTTAGTTCCAGCCTAGGGCCATCCTTGCTGCTCTAGTGGCCTGCATAGAAAGCTACTGAGGGCCCTTTTGCATGGGCAGCCGTCTCCCCAACCCTCAACGGACACCACTCTGGAACTACTGAAGGGGAAATTGAAATATGCTGCCTTTCCGCAAGGTCAGGCTTAGGCAGGACTGACACCTGCTGCTGGCCATGTTAAACATGGCATCCAGAGGCTTCGTAAAACCCACTTCTCTATTGTGCACAGAGCCCTGGTTTACCACAGTTTACTTTACGCTGGATCCATTGAACTACAGCCCTGCACCCCGGCTGCTGTTTGGCAAAAGGCATGTGAAAGTGAGTATTGATCGCTATCTACTTTTCTGTAGGAGCCGATTGACTTTAGCTCATTACATCAATAAACCTCCAGGGAGTATTCTTCTAAAGGCTGACAGAGGAGATAAAGCAGGATCTGATGTGAATGACAATACACAGAACACAGTGCAGAGCAAACACAAGGCCATGAATGACCCGTTAGAACCTTTATGCTGCTCAACACAATGTCACAAGTGAAACATCACTTTTTACTCACTGGTGAGGCCGAAACTTTGGCGCCACATGTCTCAAAGTGTCTTCATGCATCTTGTGTCTGCTATTTTTTCCCATTTTGTTTTCACTCTGTCTGTCATCAAAAGATATTATATGTTGCATGTTGCACTCTGTCAACTGAAAAATTGTGTTTGAGCACGTTGTGATCTGCAGCAGAGCAAAGGAGAAAAGCACACGAGGACATACGACGCCTGTGAAAGGCTGAGAAACACATTTTCTGAAGTAGCTGTGAGATATTTTTTACAAGCAGCACTTATAACATTAACAAAATTTAATAAAAGTCATCTCTCATTATCTTCTTGTTTAGAATTTGTTTATAAGCCTGGGCCCTGAATCAAAATATCGATATCTTACCATAATGCGAAGAATCTCAATCTCAAAAAAAATCCTCCATCCCATCTACTTCAACTAACTCGACTTAATTCTACTTCGATAAACAAGTAAACAGCGGCTGGAACTTCAGACAGTCTCTCCAGAAGTTATCGTGACCTGAGAGGTTCTGAAGTTTACTCTGTTTGTTTGATTCGCTCTAGAGTTTATGAGACACGGATCTAAACACACTGACAAAAAGTCAATGGGTATTTTGCACACTGCGTACACACACTCACACAGTGCATCTCAGGGCAGCACTTCTTTTCCGACAGCCGTCAGTATAATACTCAAGGACACTTTGGCGCGCTGAATGGGGAAGACTGCGATCGAACAGGACAAGTAGATACGTTTATGTAGAATATACATTTTACTCACTAACTATATATGTACTTGGCTATACAATTTTTTTTCCAAAGTAAATTTGCAATGACGTCATGTTGGGAGTGAGGGCACCACCGTAGCGCCCCCTATTGGCCTGCTGCCACTGATGTATGGACGTACATTACACAAGAGTTCACCTGATACATACATTTCTGAGCTGGGAAGGCTCTTTTAATGAGAAAACAAGCTTCAGCCAGTGTACTTCCGTGTTATGAATAGCTCGACCGCCTATACATTACAGCTAGAAATTCAACATGTCTGCCAGGGGTACTTGGGGAAATCACATTCCTTGGTGTGTGTGTGTGGGAGTGTTGCTTTTTATTACCTGCCTCAGAGCTTCAAATCCAATTCCATCTCTTCACTTCTCCCTGGGCCTGCCTCTGTCAGTGCACAGAGAACATTGGATGGGCGATGATGCAGCCTTATGGGTGGAACGGCTATAGCCTGCAGGTGACTTTAAATTAACACCCTTCATTAAGAGCATCCATCACATGGGATCCATAGGGAATCACCTGGAACACCCATGACACGGAAGTCCACAGAAAATGGCACAAATGCTGAATATATGCATATCAGTCTTCACTGAAGTAATCCACCTGTCTGAAAAAAGTACCCTCTATATATTATTCTGGGCATATGGGGAAGATGTCATAAGTCTGTGTTTCGCTGGCAGTTCCCAGCTCAGGTTGGCGGTGAGGGGGGGGGTGAAGACAAAGTCTGAACCTTACGGTGACAAAGCCGTGCTGGAATGGTCGAAGGCAGCTGGACATAAATTCAGAACAGCCGTCTTTGTTTTGTTTTTTTCATACGACACAGCTGCATCCTTTATGAGGTGGAGAATGCCTAACCAGCCATCCAAGGCATGAGACAGGCCAGGCGTCCATGGTGACAGCAAAGGGTGCTTCGTTTACATTCAGGGAGACTTAGACAATATTCCCCCGGCCAACTTATCCTGCTGAAACAGCGGCCACACTTGGCCGACCGAGCTGTGAGTCTTTTTATTTATTTATTTCCCGGCCTGGAATCTCTGGGGCTAGTGGAGGATTTAAGGGAAGGGGGGAAGAGGCAAGAAATCTGGGCTGCTGAGCACACCACTGGACCAGGATCCCTGAGTTGAATTTCTGAAAGGCTCATTATTCTGGAATGGGGAGAGAGTCGCATTGAGGGGTGGAAGGGATGAACAGGGGCTCAAGGCGGAGTGTCCATCAGAGCGGCTGTGGTGCGTTTAGACACATCACCGCTGGGACAAATGGGGATCAGGGGTTGGAGTGAGATCCATATGACTCACCAGAGTCTGAACCACAGTGTGTTATTGTTCTGCTCACACTGTCGTCACACTTCCGCTCGTTGTGTTTCTCTTTCTCTCCGTCCTGATCAGACTATTTTAAATGACTAAATGATAGATACATAGATAGATAGATATATAGATAGATAGATAGATACATAGACAGAGAGATGGAAATGGAGAGATGGATGATAGATGGAGAGAGATAGATAGATAGACAGATTGAAAGACAGAGAGACAGACAGACAGAGACAGACAGAGAGAGAGATAGAAATGGAGAGTTGGATGATAGATGGATAGGGAGAGAGATAGAGAGGTAGATAGTGAGATAGATAGATGGAGAGATGGAGAAAGATAGAAATAGATAGATAGATAGTACACTATGTAAGATATAAAAATAAAAGAACAAAACTACATAGATTATAAAGTTTAAAAATGGAACATGATACAGAAACATGGTAACAGGAGGTGTGTGAAGGTGAAACAGGCAAACAGCGTTTCTCCGTCAGACTGAAGTGTGTGAAGAGATTTAATTATTACATTTAAAAAAAAAAATATTAACCATTGGACCAAACACGAGACTTAAATAACAAGGCTTTCATTGATCATGCACCTGCAACATGACAACATTAGACTCAATCGCTTTAATTTGACTAAGAGTCCGGTCTGAGCGCGGTGGAATACATTACTATCTCAGCTTACGGCCACTTATAACTGACATCTCACCAATCTACATTCCAGGCCTTCAAAAGGGAATAAAATTATGAGGAAATTACAAGGCAAGTGAGTCTCGGTCCCACACGGGGAATTAAAACTTATTATCTGTGACAACCTGTCAGCCAGTGAGAACTCAAACATGAGCACAAAGCTCTGTGAGCCACGGAGGGGAGAAGGGAGAGAGAGAGACAGAGTGATAAAAAAAAAGAGGAAGGAAAAGAGAAAGGGGCAGTTAGATACATCATTTCTGACGAAAAAGCACCTCCTGGTAGGATGAACAGTAACTGCTTTCGACCGGCTGTGATTTGACGAGCTTGATCTCGACCCACGATGCGGTCATACAGCGTTTCAGATCTCGGCTTTGTTTTGTATTTGGAGTGAAGTGATACTGTTTAAATGATACACTCAGCCGCCTCAGATTTCTTCAAACTACAGTCGACACATAGAAACCGACAATCCCCCGAGAGCTCGACAATCATGAGTCGTAATTATTCAACGATTCCGCAGCTTTGGTATTAAAAGGGAAAAGCTAATGATGAAAAATAGGCAAAACAAATCATATATCACCTACCATTAACCAAGTTCAAGCATAACCCATCACAGTCACTCTAACCAGTTCAAGGGAATTACAATACTCTGCGGAGTCCACAGTCAGATGCAATTAGCGGGACTGATGGCAAATTAGACTAAATTATCATGCTATCTGATTTAATGGGCCCGGAGTGGCGGCTCACTGGCACTTCCACAGTTGTGATGTCATCAACGTGAATACCAAGAGAGTGGAGGGGGGTGGGCGCTTGAATCAGACATTTTACTTTAACGCCCCCCAAGGAAATCCACTCCGATTCGGTCCACCCGCCCCTAACATCCCACCAGGGAACACCCGGAGAGCTGCATGAAAGCGCCGCGAAGAGCCGAGAGGGAACTTCACACGGGAAGCCGCGCCTCAGAAGTTGGTGGGAACTTACGAGCATTACCGAGTTTGTGCAACTTCAGAAAAAACCCCTGAAAGCCTGGCGGCCGCTCAGAGACTTTTGTTTCTCCTCCTCCTCCTTCTTCTTCTTCTCGGAGGAAAACAACAACAGTTTTGCGAATTTTGACCGACTGAATACGATATTAGCACAATGAGCCGCCAGCAACCACCTTCCTCCCCCTGTTAAGTAATACAGCGGCGGGGGAGGGGGGGGATTTTTGGTTCCTCACTCCTCGGCTTTGTGTCATCCTGCTGACATCTGCTACGTTTGCATGGCAGCTGGAGATCCTTGGATTAAGCGCTTACAAGAGTATTGCCATATCTCATTTAACAACATAATCATCTTATGAGGAAAGCGATGTTTCATCCCTGATGTTTTACAAAGCTTGGCGTGCAGTTTCCACTTACGCTCTCCCTCCTCTATCCCACTCTATGCCTTTTTCCCTCCCAGCCGTCTTTCCATGCCTTGCAACGTGCAGTTTTCGGGGTAATCTTGTTGAACATTGCGTGTGTGTGTGTGTTTCGACCAGTGTAGATCATATTATTTACCAGACAGCTCTCTTCAGCCTTTTCTCCCTCCAAGGCTATCTGCGTCTCGAAAGCTCAATCAACATTTTTTAGCAAGGCCTCTGAAACGACCAACAACAACAAAAAAAGAAAGCCACATCAAGATTAAGGCTCCAAGGATGCCTCTGTTTCTAAGCTGCCAGACAAGAAGATGGTAAAATACACTTGAACCCAGAAGGACGGTGTCTCTGAGGGTTCCATTGAGCTTGTATTGATCATGTTCAGCAGCTAAAAGAGTCTTTATTTTAAACCCATTGTTTTGTGGGCTGGATTCTTAATATTGATTAAACCTTATGCTTGTTGTGGTTTTTTTTAGCCACAAGGTTGGTGCAGAATTTCAATTCAGATTAAAATATCTAATCAATTACTGCCTGGATTACTATAATATTCCATAGAGACATTCATGGTCCATGGTGGATAAATATGAATGATTTAAGTTATTGCTCCGACCCTCAGTGGTTGACATTAATTGTTTTTCTTTTGTCTTGTAGCTCTTAAAATTATAAAACATACAATAAAGGATTTACACATTCATGACACATTCACACTTTCCCCAGGACGAACTGGTTGGTTAAACATTTCATCAAGTTCAAATTATTTTCCAATAATAGTTTATTTAACTATTGACATCCCCATTGACCTCAGCTGCATTTTACATTCGGTGACAAGTATCCAATATTATTTAAACTAAGATGGTGAGCATGCTAATACTGCATGCTAAGCATCAACATGTCAGCATTAGTCTCAGTATGTCATTTTACTGCTGTAAATATGATCTCGTTTCATTGAGTCCTATCTTGTGTGTAACCCCTGTTGTGCTGTATACAGTTGCTTCAGGAAATGTTCAGCCCCTTTTACTTTCCGTACTTTTTAATCTATTGTGTTGGAAGTTTTAATTGTTCATTGATTTTTGCCCATCAATCCACACTAAACCTGTGGCAAACGGAATTGATCGGACATAGAAAGACACAAGCCAGCGTTTTTGTAACTGCATGTCAAGACTAAATCTAACTAGTGAGGTCAAAATAACTAATTACATCAGGGTAATGGTTTAGAACAATGTCTTCCGTTTTCCACGAATCCTCGAGTTGGTCATCAAGACAAATTACTAGGAAAGAAGGGCCTTGATCAGGGAGGAGACCATGAACCCAACAATCACTCAAACAAAGCTTCTTGAGTCCGTCTGGGTGGACGAGCATCTCAGCTGCACTCTATCAATCAGGCCTTCGTGGTACACAAGCTAGATGGAAGTCATTCGGAGTATTCAAAGGTCTTAGTATTGCAAGACAGAATCTAACAGACGCTTCCCAAACAATCTGACGATATGTGAAAGGGCTCTACCAGGAAATGTTGGATAAACTGCCCAAGTACATGTGTGAAAAGCTCCTGGAGACTCACCTAAGACGAGTCGAAGCTGGAATTGCTACCAAAAGTGTGTTGGTGCAGAAATACAGAATTAAAGATCTGTATATTATTGTAAAGGATTATATTTATCTATAAATCTAACAAAACAAATTCATCCATCCAGTTTATTGTTGGAGCTGAGCGCTGCGACCAATCCCAGCTGACTACAACGCAATTAAATCTACAAAATGTGAAAAGGTCTAAATACTGCCTGAAGCCACTGTAAATATTTGTTTTCTCCAGCAGAAAAGCTTAGAAAGGAAAAGAGCATCTTCTTAAAGTCAAAGCAAAAGAGGCAAAAAGACAAAAGTTGTGACGTGAGTTTGTCCTTGTATCAGTAATGGTCTGCACAGCTCCACAATCAGGTTTCTTCACTGTGACCTTTCTGGGCTCGAGATTTTGCTCCTTTGCACCAGACAGGGAGATAAATGGGTCCGTGTCAGCTCAGGTTACCCACACAGGTCCTGTTATTTCGTCTCATTCCCGTCCGCTTTGTCTTTTTGTCTTTGCTTTGGAATCTTTCCCTCCTTTTTCCACGGGATGTTTATTTCATGAAGAAATCTACAATATCAGAGTCATCAGATGGCTGCATGATATGAGATAGCAGCACGGTGCAGGAATGTGCTGATGCTGTCAAGACCGCTTTCTTCTCTGTAGTTGCACGAGTAAGCGATTCATATTTTGCTTCTACAGTGCCTCACAGTCATGATTGTCTCAACAAAGAGGAAAAATGTGCTTGACAGAGAAAACCTATTTATTTCTCTGCAGATGGACGTTTGGAGATATTGCACAGTGTTTGTGCAAAGCCACTGTTACAATTCTGAAAAGCAATATCTTTCTGGTTAGATTATCGTAGAGGCTCAATATTTGTAATAATTAGATCAAAATGAACTGAAATTGAACAAATAGCCTCTTTGTGATTTACTATGTTTATTTTGGACTTAAGAACTACATCTGTAAATCTGAAATCCACTCTAGACTAATATTGCAAAGTTCTTAGGTTTTATATTTATTAATTGTAAATGTAGATATTAAATTATGTTCAACTGTATCACAGTTATTGGAGAGAAAACTCAGAACAGAAGGATTCAAGAAAACATTTAAAGGAGGTGACCATCAACATGTGGACATATTCTAATCTGTGTCTGGTCTGAAGCACATTTAGGCTCCATCTGAAATCCAAATCCACTTTTGGAAGATTACTGGTCTCTTAATTAATGGGTGAGCTTTGAGCGTAACGTGCATAAAGTGAAAAAGGTTTGCTAAGTGGATTTGACAATTAACAAAAGAGTGTAAACACCCACTTCTGTAAATATATAGAAATATGAAATACAGTAAAATTACTGCACGTCAGTATTTAGGACAATATTCTTTGATTTAATTCGATTCCCAATACGTCAAAAGACATTGTTTTATATTTCCCCTATGACCCTAACAGGACAAGCAGTGTAGATAATGAATGGATGGATATTCAATAGGAGATTTTTGTTGTAGTGCTCATATGTACAGACTCAAACATTCATATTACTTTTGTGTATTATCTAAATAAAAGCAACAGAAACTTTATTAACTACATTAACTCTGGATGTAATTCTAATTTCTCTCCCCGCCCCTTTTTCCACAACAACTTTTTTTGCAAACAACAACACTTTTCTGAAAAGTGACTTGAGACAAATCCAGCTGCCTTCAAATCCTCAGAAATAAAATGCTAATTTGTTGATTTCTGAAGCACTTTGTATTTATGCAAATACGTCTTCAAAAGTAAATTATTCCAATGATCTGTGTGGGAGACACTTGTGAGATTGTCCTAATGATTCTCCCTATAGCGAAACACATGTAGACCCGACGGTGCATAATTTGGCAGAATTAAACTGTTACCTTCATCTTTCTCTCAAGATCATTTTTCCAGGTCACAGACGCAAATCCACCCAGGACGGCACAAAGCAATAACTGCAAGGACAAGGTAATATTAGCCTTTATGAGTTGTATACAAAGACGGGCGTTTGCCACAGGGCAAATTTCCTCTTCTCTACGTGGCCTATTTTATGTCCAAATTCATCTGGGGACGTAGCGGGTCACAGAGTCTAGTTGTTCAGCACTGCTTTTGGTCATTTGTGTTATAATTTCTCTGGACGTGACTCAGCTGAGGTATCTCACAGAGCCATCAAAGCAATCTGAGCTTCCTGGTGAAGGTGGGAGGATTTGGTTTACTCTGCTCCTCCAGCACCTCACGCTGCGTTTGAGCTCTCTTGTGTCTGTGCGCTTTCTATTTCTTTGGTTTATGGGGAATGTGTTGCATAATGTGCCTTTTCTGTGTTTACGTTATTTGTTGAATCTTTCAGAATAAACTACTGAATATTGAGTTTGATAAAAATGATGCTGACAACATTATTGTACTTAGGTATACTTAGTTGCTATTTCAAGAATCTGCAGATAAGAGTCCACGATCAACTTGCAAATTTGTTTTGTTGTCTTTAATTTTAAAGAAAAATGATGTTGCCATGGATTCAGTGAGTTACACTGTGGGCTGCAACTGTGCTCGGTTCTATTAAGCCTTTATTCATTCACATTTGGAAAGTTAGCCGAATAGGCCATTGGCAAGTCCTGTTAGCCTTTTGCTACTGGATGTCCTGACAACTATGGAAATTAGTTTTCCGACTAGAAATTTTTTCTTTGTATGATTTCTATGTGAAAGGAAGCCGCCCTAGGTGAAAGCCGTTTTCTTATCTGATCAGTGTAACCGTGACTGGTGTCTCTTATTAGCTATGCAGGAAAAGCAAATAAATAAATTAGGTGTTGGGGTGGAAAGGAGAGAATTAACTTACTGCGTTATGCATGAGATCTATATGCTCATGCCACCGGGTAGCTGCAGCTCGGCATATGCTGGAGTAAATTGAGACGGTTGGGAGGAACAGGTGGTCAGTATTCCAGGAGGGTGAGGTGAGCGTCTAGAACGGAGAGGGGAGGGGGGGGGAGAGAGAAAAACAGTGAGAAGGCTTCACAGACTTTTTCCAGCAGATCGAGAGAGAAGTTGATACCAAAACAAGGAACTGAAGGATCAGAGCTTGATTTATAAATGGTGTGTTTAATCGGAGCAAGCTGAAAAATGAAATCTGAGCAACTGAAATACAATATGGGAGTTTCTGTGCAAACGTGAAAGAATAAGACATGTGTATGTGCATTTTGACAAATAAAGAAATGAAACCACCACTCATGCTTGGCACCGCGTCATCGACACTGCGGCGACTCGCCCCCCTCTCTCTCTCTCTCTCTCTCTCTAAATGACTGAGTGGGCTGATGGATTTCGTGGCACGGCTTCACGCGCCGAGGAGAGCGCGGCCGTGATTTGCCAAAAAGTAAACTCATTACATGTACAAGGTTTCCCATTTTAAAAAAATAATGAAAGAGGCTGATCTCAAGTATTAGCTGCTTCGTTCTTCCTTCTTTTCGCACTCCCAGCACCTTCCTCCCGGACCACCTACCCTCACACTCTGCTAACACGCCGGCATCCTCCTTTTCTTTCTTGTAATATCTCCCCGTGAGCAGCCGTGGGGATGGGATGTAGCCCAGGGGCACCGATTTCCCTGAGCAAGCAGCCTGCGATTGCACACTAGCCGAATAAACCTTAAAGTATGTTTTTTTTTTCCCTATTTCCTCCTCTGGTGTGTGTGTGTGTGTGTTTTTCTCCCTGTGCATACGAATTCAGAGAATCAGAGGTGAATTGTCAGGTTGTTCTTCTTTGATTCATTTGAGGCCTTAATAATAAGCCAACATTTCTGTTTTGTTTTCAATGGGCACAGAATGACACAAAGATAACGCTGATGAAACTATGACAAAAAAGGAGGCTGCTATTGTTGCTTTATGTTTGTTTTTTTTCTTTAATATTAATTTACAAAAACTGCATGTCTCATTACCTCTGACTGCAGATTTTACACCAGGCAACAGTTGGGCAGGACATATGGCGGCGAAACGTGGGCGCTGTTGTGTGGCACAGCTTCATTGTACGCAGATGTTTGACTAGCGTAGGGAAAACATTACAGGAAGAGAAGGAATTTAGTATTAATTAAAATTTTTAACTTCCTAGATTGACGTGAACATGAAATATTGTGTAATTATTATACCATTATTCGAACGCGGGATTCACACTTGAGATAAGCGCAGCTGCTGTTCCTGTTCCAGAAGAGCAGAAGACGAGATTGTGTTCACTCAGTTAGTTTGTGTGTCCATCACATCGGCTGCATCCATCAACTTATCGGTTCCTGTGAACTGCCCGGTGTCAGTGACATTATCCTGATGACTGCATTGTCTCTGTGAACACATCGATCAGGACGCTGGTCAAGACCACATGAGTCGACAATGATACAGCAATTACAGAAGGAAAAAGCTGATTACTGATTCAGCTCAGGTACGATATCTTTCAAAGATGATTTCAAACCAATAAATTACCATCTTGCCGGAGGATTGTGTCTCCTGCAACATCACTGACAGTAAATATGGGCAGTAACACGCTGAGAACCCTGAAACCTGCAGTTGAGGAGAAATAGACTTTTTTCCCCTCAGGCTATAAGACTCTTAAATACAAAGTGCAATCAGCTCAGTGCAATTAAACAATCTGAATAATTATTCCACACACACACACACACACACACACACACACACACACAATGACTATGCAATATTTCCAAGTATCCAGCCTTCGTTTTTTAACAAGTTGTATTTTTTATTATGCCTGTGTACTGTCTTTTATTTTATTCTATTCTGTATTTTTATCTGATAATTAGTTTTGGTCTTTTATTACTTACTTCACAATTATATTTTTTTCTACTACAGAGTTTTTCCACACAATAATCATTATTCTGAATCTTCTGGGCACATTAACATATCACTTTTAAGATTATATTGAAAACTTTACAGTGAATAGTTGCTTGTTTACACATGCAGCTGTTACAGAGGTAGTTTAGTTAAGATTCAAGAAAGGTTCTTATTTGGAGTCATGTTTCCAGCCTCCTGGTGAATTTACTTCCAATATTCAGCTCAGTTTTTGGTCGTCACCACCTCCTGAGTGAACTAACGGCCTCTTCAGCTGCGACATGCTCCACTACAGGCCCTTTTCTACTGGTCACCCCAGTAACATGTGGCTTTTTGCAGTTGGAATGGATCCAATCAGAATTTGCTCTCTGGTCAAATGACAGTAGACATGAGTCTTTATCGACTCCTGATGGAAATGAGACACCCAGGTATATGGGAGTATAACCACATTCTGCAGGTGGGTTTCACTCCAGCACCATGTTGCCTGCATCCTGACTCCCTAAATGACTTCGACCATGTTTCACGTCCGGTAAAGCTCAAACTGAGAATGCGAAACCAATGAGCAAGTGGCAGCGGTCAGAACCAGCGCTCCGAGCGACCGTCTTAAATAAAAGGTGAGGAATTATGTGCCGAGTGCCGTGCATCAATCACATTGATCCTCCAGGCCTCATCCTCCTATATAAAGCGTTCAGTATAATAATGTTGTCAGTGGATTTGGCGTGAGGTGTCTTCACACTGCCGGTGTCAGTTCATTTAGATGCTCCCTCGGAGCTCTGACAGCTATCATTGCTCATAACCACCATGTCAGTCAAAAGCGGGGGCGGCAACGCAGCATCCTGCCCCTCTGAGGTGCTAACATAATGAAAGAGAGATGCCACGGCTCCATGAGCGCGTGTGTTAAATGTTGTTACCATGAATACCTGATGTGTAACTTTGGCAGGGGAGAGGCTGTAATGGAGGCAAACTACTTTTGACACTCTTTGACTGTCAGTTTGCTTTCATTGTAAAGCACATTCACCGCTCGGCCCTGGATCCCTCACTTGTCAAACGTTATTTCCAGAGAAGCACGTACGATGTGTGTTTTGATCGAGTGTCATCTCCTGTTGATCGCCACGAGAGGAAGAAGAAAGATCTTAGAATAACGAGCAAGAATTGAACATCACAGGACAAATTGCGATTCCCTTTTTTCCGTAAATGACGAAACAGACGGTAAATTTGAAAGATTTGAAATTGCAACTTAGTTTTGCTGCTGCAGTTAAATCTCTAGCACAGGGTGCACTTTCAATTTGGAGATAGTGGATTGTATTTCATTGCCAGGTGCACACGGTGACAGACAGTGCTCGTTCTTCCCTCATCATGCATTCATGAGATGTATTTATGTACTGACAGTTAGGAAATGGGACGCAGGGAAACATGTGCAGCCAGTACATTTGTGTCTAGAAGGAAATCAGGAAGTGTTCATCGACCGCAGCTGGAACCACCGTGGAAAAAGTTCCGTCAACGTTTAACACACTCATCAACATTCTCCTTCAACTTCGAGCTGATTCGTCAGTTTCTCTGTTTTTTAAAAATGTTTATCTATGAAAAACAAAAGGTCCATTATAATGATGCCGCTTCGAAAACAAACCTGCCTGATACATCTTTCCTTTATTTTGTCATATTCCATTTTAAGATCAAATACAAGATCCATGTTGGGTGTGCGCGATTAGAGATTGACACAATCTGCTCACTGCTGATTTGTTTGTTGCAGTCGGGGGAAACAGAGCGAGGGGGTGAGGACAAAATTCACCGTGTGCATCCAAAGTAACTGCGCCCCTGAGAGGTTTGAATATTCCCCAGACAAAGAATCAAACTGTATTTTCCATTTTTAAAAATTAAATGGGTCCGGGTCCTTTTGAATAAGGCCAATGTCCTTCTCCTTCCATTAAAGCTTCATTTTTTTTCCCTTGTACGATCATTTTACGTCTCCCCCATTTCCCTCCCCATGTTCCACAACCCAATTAGGCCCGCGCCGAACTGTGCGATGTTGCTGAGGAGCCCTGAGCAGAGCGGTGGCTCCGAATGCCCAAGGTGTGTTATTATCTTGTATTAGTGCACCACCTGCCTTGCCATAATGATTAGCTAATTGGCTCAGCGCGTGTCTTGAAATAATAAAGAAAGGAGACATTTCGCTCTGATTAAGGAAGCACATCAAGTGAGAGAGAGAGAGCAAGGCCACTTCAGCGGCTGCAGTTCTGAGCAGCGAGGATGAACTGCACACTGTATTCAGCCCTGCATGTTAAGTAGCACTGATGTGTGGTCGTACGGTGAAGCTTTCTTCAGTTTTATCTGGCAAACTGTATTCTTCACAAACTCCAGTACACATGCGGCAGGTTGGATCATGACAGCTTTGAATTTTTAGAATATAAAATAAATGAGTCTGAAGAAGATCCAGAGATGTCTGCATACGACCCGCAAGACAAATCATCATTACACAAAGAAAATGTCAAGACATGTTCTTTAGAGTGGTCCCTTCTGGCTGTCAGGTCATGGTCAGAGTGAAAAAGCAGCTGTGAGTAGCATCATTATCACCACCATCTGACATCTGACGCCTCGCCATGGGCCGGTGACGCATCAGCGAGTTAGACTTAGTGTGATAATAATAATTCAGTATGTCCCACAAAAAGGATGTTACAGAAATTAAAATGAGCAAGACCGATGTTTGCCGTCATTAAAGTCACATGCAGCGTAAAACAAATCAGCCCAGCCAACCTGACCCGGACATCGTTTCAAAATTTCCCTCCGAACTCAACCCAAACAGGAACCCCCCCCCTCGTCTATGTCATCATACTCTTTCTGTAACTTCTTTGAGAATCTTTATTATTTTATTATTTGTGAAAACAGAGAAATTAGCGAAACAACTCATTTTGATGGAAACACTTTTAAAGCTGCACAAATCTAACGCTTTAATATTCAATATTTCTAGAGAAATACTGGGTAACGTGACTTGTAAAGATTAATGCCCGGAGAAATATCACCCAACTCTCCTAGCTCCTCTTGGCTCAAAGGAGCATCATCCGGACCATTGCTTTGGTTTTATGGTTCACAACTGGACTCGTTTGAGTTTTCCTCTCCAATCAAACCACAGCAGGCAGCTGTTTTTCAGGAAACAGCTCTGATAAACCGATTGTGAGCTGCTTGTCCAGCACCAGATGGTTCAGTTAGCAACCAGCTGTCAAACACAGCGGATCATGTAGCAGCTCAACTTTGAGGTATTTCCCTCAGGAGTTGGTGACGATCAAAACAGAGCTTAAAGAAGAGTGAAAATTGGAATTCTAATTACAAAGTGGCCGTATACTCACGTATAAGTCACAGCAACTTCACTGTTGGGTTCTCGGCTTGTTTTGCTCCTTTCAATGGTACAAAAGAGAAATAAATTGAATTATTACGCTTAAAAAATGCAGGATGCTGCGTTAATTTAATAGGATGAACTAATTTTCTCTGGACTAAACACAGTGCGAAGAAAAATGACGTTAAAACAGGAAAGTAACTGGTGGCCATATTGGATTGAGTCAGAGCTCAATGTTTTACTGTCACAAAGAAAGTGAGGTTTGTTACGCAAAGCATCCAATTTAATGGAAAAGTTATTTTATATATATTTTCAAAAGAGGTTTATCTTGTGTGGTTCAAAAATAATTGTTTGGTGAGAAAAAAAACAGAAAATACCAGATTGTTATAATTGAAATAGACTTATTATCATAAAATTCTCTAAATAATCAATTTCTTTTTTGTCAATGTCACACATTAAGTCCAACGCACAATGAATCAAACATCACTAAGTGTCTTGAATTATAAATCGACTATTCTTTGTCTCTGAATGACGTCTCTCACTGAGTCTAGACTGTCTCCTTGAGCATATTCTTGCATTCTTGCCTCTAGTTTACATAAACGATATGAATCTTTTATTCACAACGACCTCTTTGTACCAGACGGAAGTTTAATTGCCGATGCTGCCTCTTACCTTAATTCACAAAGCTACAGACGACATAGTCTCTGTGTGGTGAACCCCCTCAGAGAAGGTCTGTTCTTCCACCGTCTGTAAGTGTGTTTAAAACATATACTTTGCACTGCAGGGAGGAGGCAAATACCTGGTTTGAAGCAGTCACTTTATCCTGCATTGCACTCTCAAACAAGTTCCAGTCACAAGGTCCTCCAGCGCAGACAGAAGAGAATATTGATAGATTACCCTGCCAGCATTTCAGCAATTTCCACACACAGTGGAGATGAGCTCTGTCCTGCTCTGTGACTGATACAAGTGGAGCCCTGCGACTCAAAGAACTTGGAATAATACACTCTTCTGCACCGACAAAGGAAGTCGTTACTCAGCACAGTGTGATCATATCTGATGGTAGCCGCAGCGATCTAACGCAGTCAGAAGAGTCTTTTTCATCCGAGTTAATAAAAAGTGGATGTTAACTGAAGGAGTGGAGTGGATTATGAATTATGAATACGTACGCTCACTTGTTTTCCTTTATACACCTCACGCTGGCACTGACCCCACGACAGTGGAGCTGTAATGTGGCCCAGAGCTAATGTGCGTCGCAGTCTCCTGAACAAACAGACGTAAGAGCTGCTGAACTCAAAGCTTCTACTGTCTCCATTTTAGATTTATGCTACAAATAACATATGCCGTGCATTAGTATGTGTGTTTTACATGTTCAAACATAAGTTCTTAACGGAACAAGCTTATTGTTTGCAGAGGTTTTAATGCAGTTTAGAATAGTTTTAAACCAAATAACTAAGACCTATGTCCAAGGATTTCATAAGCACCCATCTTACACAGTGCCGGCGGGGGGGTGAGGGTGGGGGGCGCTCAGTCCCAGGCTGCCTCAGCCACAGTGTGTGGGTCGGGGGTTCTTGTCACTCGGGTAAATAGTAAGGGTAAGGTGGCTAATTGTAGAGGTCGCTCTGGGGAGTCCCCGGGCAGGGGAGATAACAGGAGCGCTCCACAGGGGCCTTATCAATGAGTAATGACCTGAGCTGTCTCCCTTCACCACGTGCACAGAGACACATGGGCCGTGCACGAGGAGCCATCCCCTGGCCGACAGTGACATCATGTCAAGGTAACCAAATGGATAAGTGGGTGAGGGCTGGGGTTATTGGTTCCATGGGAGGCCAAGCAGAGAGTGGTGGTTAAATTGTCCATTAGCGCAGTTTGAAGATGGACTCCTGGGCTTTTGGAAGCTTGCTTCACCATGGAGAGTCAGATTGCTGAATATCTGTTGCTTGCTAAGTGAAGGAAAACATGTTTTCCTGGAAGCTTTTTGGATTTCAGTTTGTTTTCTGTTTTTTTTGGGGGCTGTGCCTGCGATAGCACGTGGGCAGTTGTTGTTGGTGTTTGGTCAGGACACAAGTGAAGAGTTCTTATTGCAGCAAATGGAAACGAGAAATTAATGAGTGTGAAAACACTGTAACAGAGAAAACACGTCACTTTAATAAATCCTTGGTGCGGTCAGGTTTCATCTGCAACAGTTTCTGTCATTTGCTGTTATTGCTGTGATCACCGATGTGTAACATTTAGCAGCAACTTTGAGTGTGGGACACTAAAACGTTCAGATTATTATTATTAATATAGATATATCATCTGGTTGAGTTGTAAGGAACACGATCATTTTATTTAAGGGCAGCAGTTGAAAACTTATTTAACGACGACAAGAAATAAGGTGTAAATAAAATAATATTAACATGAAACATTATATGTGAACAAGTGATACAAGATTTTGCAGTGACGTATCATGCACATGCCGAATAGCAATTAGCGACTTTATGCTAGTAAGTGCAAAACACTAAATAATAAATGAAGAGCTCTTGTCCCATCATTGTCACGGCTGCATGAACTCCCCCCCCACCCACCACACTCTCCATCACCGTCACCTCCTGTACATCCCACCACCGCTGAATTCATCTGTGCATTTCCATTACAGCCTGTCATTCAGTCAATGGACGGGAAAAAAAAGATAATAGACAGCGAGTAAATTTTGCGTCATTACCATTTGCTCGCACGCTGGAGTATCGCAGAAGTGTCACACATGGTTTTTTTTAAGGTTTCATTTCACTGGCCAAAAATATGCATTTCAAATTTTTTCCGAACCTTATCTGTTTTTTATGCATAGAATATGATTTAAGTTTGAAAAGAGCGAGATTGGTGTCTCGGCATAAGCTGTGGTGTTGGAAATGAAAAAATAGAATTGGTAAGGTCGTGTGTTGCTGTTTGTGAAATACGGAGGCTCGACATTCACTACTCGATCACACATAAGATCTGAACATAAGCAAATATAAGAGTGACAGTTTAATATACTGTTCAATTTCTAAAAAACTACACCTGAGGGAATTTGTGGTGCACTTTTTTGTATTTGCCGCATAATTACAAGACGATCACATTCTGCATTAGTTTGTTATACCGATCTTCACATATTGACTGTCATTATAAAAACACTTTCATTAACTAGAATGGCACTCAAAGGCCCAACAGTCCCCTTAAATTCAACCAAGCTGCACCAAGTTAAACACACTCATAGAAATCAGCCGTCGAGCTATGCCACGTTTTTCTTCATCATTGTTTCCTGGGGAATTGATGAAAATATCTGTTTGTCACAGTTTGCACTTTGCAGGGTGAGGACATTGGAATGAATGGGCTTCAGAGCACAGCCGTGCTGCTGTTGTGTTCTATCTAAAAGGACCTAAAAGCTTTCATGATTAATACCAGTTTATTATCCAGCCGCATTTTTTCAATCCATGCCCAAATTGTACGGGTTCTTTCTTAGTTCATGTCCCATTCTTGACATCCTGGAGTTATTATTTAACCCTGCATCAAAACAAACCAATGGACGGGGGTGAAAACACAAACACCTGGTAATAAACACGACTGCGTATGTGAAGATGTTGAGATTATTGAAACTATTTATGTATTGACAGATTACATGAAATTACACCTGAGCGAATTAGTGCTGCAGTTATTTGTCTGAATGCTGGAGCGACTGGGAGCAAGCATAATTAAAAAATGATCACAATCTGTATTCGTTCATATCCATCTTCTCATATTCAGTGTCGCTATAGTAACACTTCCATTAATGTCAATGTTACCATCTTTATTTGACAGATATCTGTGAATCTTATCTTCTGGTGTGTTGAAACTACAAATTAATTGAACTCACGCCTGTTTTAACTAATGCTTCCTCTTTTTTTCTTCTACTCTTAAAATATTTAATGCAATTACTGGTAGAACTGCTGCGTGCAGATTCATCTGTAAAGGTTTCAAATCCCACTCACACAGAAACACTGAGTAAAACCACAACACGGCCCCGATCAGTGATTAATAATTCATCCTTTAACAGCACAGATAACTTACTACGACCAAGCTAAAGTGGGTGGGGGTTTGGGGAGGGGCTCGGCAGCCTGGTACCTCCGGTGCCGCAGCGTTTCTGCCGTGGCAGTTTTTCTTCTAACCCAGTTTCCAACGGCGCGTGTTTCACCTTGGAGCGAGCAGCGAGGCACTATTCAAATGGGGATAAAGTAGGCTGACAGTCGCTTTCCCCCCGCAGATATGTCCTGCTTCAAAACCTAAACATCTCTCCTTGCTCCCGGGGAATAAATAAAGAAATAAATCGATGACAAGCAAAAGAAGAAGAAATACTAGCGCTGCTGCATCCTCCGGAGGATAACAAGAATAATGCCTTCATTTGCTGCAGGGCCTCCACTCTGCAGCAAGTATAGACACGGCTTTTATGGCTGTAGTATTTCTGATTGGCATCCTAGGACAGCCATTTGAATTATTTAATAGAGCTCCCATTCCCTTAGTGGAGGGGAGAAGAAGAAATATGTTTGTGTTTGCATGTGTGTGTTTGTGTTATTGGGAGTTTCTACAATGCCTCGCTCTTTATTATCTTTGCTTTGGCGTTCTCTCAGGCTTAAGCCAGACGAGGCCATTGTTTTATCACACGGCTCAAATGTCGTCTTTTATGTGAGGAAAAGTAACGGGAAAAAAAAGTAACTGAAAACGAGAGGAGAATCGTGCCAGTTATTCTTCTCTATTGTCTTAAACAACCACACACAACTAGATTTAAATAAATAACAGCGCATCACACACTGCAGGATGTTATTCAGATTATTAAGACCTCACCTCCCTCGTGTGACCTCATGACGATTATCAGGGCGGCCCCGGTGAGTCTGCTGGGAGTTCTGTGACCCCTCACACTACAAGATGATCTGGGCCGAACATGGACACCGACCATCGTTACTGTCTAGATTTCTCCTCTGGGTTAAAGGAAGCGTTGGAATTTGTATTGGTTGCATTCAAATGTAGCCTGCACCTTTTCAGGATTACCAACCAGGGCTTTAAATCAGCACAACATTTCTGCAGCCTGATCCCGGCTTAAAAATTCTGTGTAATATTTATCTGATGATTAAATGTGAAATGCATCAAACATTGAAGAAGATGCTTCATTTCTTTCCACAGGTGCCCAGGAGAGAATCAGTCAATCCGAGATCACAGCGTAGAACACAGGGAGGATATTGAAGGAATCGGGGCCTTGGGCTCTCACCAGCCCTGATCCATTTCTTACAACAGAGGAGAGGGAGAGAAAGTGAGGGATGAGTTCGTCTCTGTGGTGCAGCTATCTCTCCCCAGAGACTTGTGCGGGAATGTGCAGGTGTTACAAGATCTCCTACTCTGCCTCCTATCAACATTCTTCAACTTTACTCGCTCCCAACTTTCTCTTCCTCGGCGTCGCTCTCCCTGACAGCGTGTATCGAGGATTCTGAAAGGCTTGAAATGAAACTGGATAAACCGCAGCAAGTTAGCAAATCATCTCCTGATAAATGGAACGACATGATAATCTCTTTCTCGGGATATTCAGCGCATCTAGGAGGTGGCCTGAATAAAAGCGCTGGGTGCTATCAGGCGGCCCGTTTAGATATGACCATCAGCAGCTGGACGCGACCCGTTTGACCAGGCCCTGTCTCAACCCTGCCAACGTCACCTCTTCTGCCCCCTCCCTCCAATCTCCACATCCTGTCTTTATCACAACTGATCGCCTGAAGCCTGTCTGACCTTGGCAAGCAGATAAAACAGCAGACAGATAAGGAAGAAGGGGCCGGGGAACGGAGCAGGAAGGGAAGGGAGAGCAAAGTAGGAGCAGCTCGCTATGAGATGCATTTTTCCTAAACTCGCGCTGTTTGAGAACCCCCAATTTACATTGCCAGGGAAATCCTCTGGGAAGCTTTATGATAGATGAATAAGACTTCTCTACTAAGGGGAGGAGATGAAGTCTGGGATGACCCGCTTTTGCAAATTTGGCCCCAGGGAGAAGGAAGAGGAAGCTGCAAAACTTAAGATTTTGCAGAGTGCATATCTCTGTTAAACCTCTGAAGCGACATTAGAGTGCTAAATTTATCATTGTGTCGTATTTGGGATTATGAATTAGGTTTAATAGATGCACGCCCCGTCTGCGGGTTTATTTATACCGTTATTTCTTAATGTTGTATCCATACGTCTATTTAAGAGAATCATTCCTTCATTAGACCATTAGATTTACTTGTTTTGCAACTGTTAGACTTCATTGAGTCAATGAAAAGTGTAACAACAAATTAAATCGTGTTGTATGCACAGTGATCTATTTATCTATCTATTCATCTATTATCTATCTATCTATTATCTATCTATCTATCTATCTATTATCTATCTATCTATCTATTATCTATCTATTATCTATCTATGTATCTATCTATCTATCTATTATCTATCTATCTATCTATTATCTATCTATTCATCTATTATCTATCTATCTATCCATCTATCTATGTATCTATCTATTATCTATCTATGTATCTATCTATCTATCTATTATCTATCTATCTATCTATCTATTATCTATCTATCTATCTATCCATCTATCTATGTATCTATCTATTATCTATCTATGTATCTATCTATCTATCTATTATCTATCTATCTATCTATCTATTATCTATCTATTATCTATCTATCATCTATCTATCTATCTATCTATCCATCTATCCATCTATCTATTATCTATGTATCTATCTATCCATCCATCTACTGATCTATCTATCTATACATCTATCTATTATATATCTATTATCTATCTTTCCATCTATCTTTTAGCTGCGGCCCCCCCAAGGCTTTTGAAACGCTCCTGGCTTCACTGCTAATAATTAAAAAGTTGACAAACCTTAAAAATAAGCTTGTGCTAAAAAAAAAAGTCAAATTAAAAAATGAACAATAAAGCCAATTCCAAGTCAGGTACAGAAAATAGAGGAATTTATTCACAGTAGGAATGATTTCAAATTATGATTTGTTACTCAGTATATTTTATTTAACTCTTGTGTACCGATAATTAGAAAGATAGATTTCTCTCATTCTTACATCGAGATAAGAGAGAATTCAATGTTGATGCTCCATGAGAAAATGTCTCTCTTGTGGTTTCACGCTGGACTCAAATTAAACTCTGAACTAAAATTGATTTTGGTTCCATCTGGACGCGGTGTGATGTCAAAGACGCTTGTTACCGTGACCCCGGCACACAAAGTAAACATAAGGAATCAAAACCTTTGATTATGACCATAGATTGTTAGTGAAAGCGCAGGGACATTTTGTTCAAGGCGGACACTAATAACCAAACTGCGTGTGTCTCCATGTCCCCTCTTGGACACAGACTAATGAGAAGTGACCCTTAATTGTGTTGTTCTGTTAAGGTGGCACGGCGTGAGCGAGGCCAGACGAGACAGAATGGACGGGCTCCTCTGTTTATTCACAAAACCAATCAAAACTGACTGATTGGTAATAAAACGCTGTTATGAGAATGCATGTGATCGTTGCATTCACGCTGGGTGGTGCAGGACAGAGTCGTTTACAGTCACAACAGTACTGTACTGCGGATACTGAACGACCGCATCCAGAGTAATTGTGGTCAAGATGTCAAAAACACAACATATATATAAAATGCTCAAAGTTCACTTGCCACATTCTTCTTTATGTTCAAACACAGAAAGGTTATCAGCTTTGCCCCGTGTTGTCCGAGCGGCTGAATTAGCTTTAAACCGTCTTACTCTGGCGCCCCGTGGCCATACCACCTCCGTTTCCTCCAACCATGACAGCTGAATCCCAACTCTGATTGGGCAGTTCCTGAGAGGAGTTCCTGACCTTTCAGATGGAGCCCATGTGGCCCGATTCGGTCGGCTGGTTTACATTCTGTCAAACATGAGTCTGCGAGGCACAGAAAACTGCATCCCTTCCAGGAAATGTCAAACAGCAGTGGCAGGTCCTCGCCGTACACTGCACCGTGATATTATTTTTGAAGGATCTTGGCAGAGGTTGACACATGTCTCGCGGTTGACCGGGAGAACTGCGATTTGCATTCAAAGTGCTTGTTCGGATAAACAACGTTGGATGTGGTTCATGAAAGATCAGACGCGCCGAGGAATTTGGAGAACAAAGCGCGTTGTCAAAGTAAAGAACGAACGTCGGCGAGCTCAAGAACGAGTGTCTTTGAAATTACGCTCGACGGAGAGAGGGTGTGTTGCACAGGACAATAGCTCTAATTATAAAGTTAATTACTCCGTTATTAATACCGTGTTTGTGATTCATGGTGCTGACACTTGCATTTCATTGCTTCTGATTTGTGGAGATGAGGCTTCGGCCTCACGCTGATCCTGATGCAGCAGAGACCAGTCAAACTAAAAAGGTTTTGAGACTGCATCTATTACAGAAACTGAAGCTGAGATTTTAAGATTCACGTCTGTGGAGTAACATGTGTAAGAAACATCTATCCTAGTGAGGACACTCAAACCAGTACACACACACACACACACACGTATGCACAAACACACACGGCTGCATTGCACAATGGATTAAAGCGTGGGGACGGCATTCTTAAAGCCTGCATGAGGATCCGTGTTACATCTCCTGTTGGACGTCATCCAAACAATGTTGAGCCACAAAACACATTCATTAACATAATAAACACACTTTGTGCTAAAGTGACATTTCCCCTCCGTACCTGCAGTGCAAGGGTCTGGACTCTATCCTCCTCCACAAGCGTCATGCTGATCCCTCTCCTGCCTCCACTAATGTCAGCATTAATAACCCGACGTCATGTCATCACCTCAACTAACGTCCAGCAGGAGGTGCTGGGAAGCCGCCTGTGCCCGTTGTTATGGCGATTAATCTGCCCTGAGTCGCGGTGCCGAGGGTGGTCCCCGAGTTGAATGAGCCGGGGTCCTGTCTGATGAGAGACAAGGTGATAATTGCCTCTGTGTTGCAGAGGAGAAAGGGCAATGGCGGTCAAGGGCACCGCCGCAGCCAAGATGGCAAATCTTTCATCGTCTTGTGAAGTGAAGGCGAGCAGAGCAAACAGCGTTTGGCTTCTCTGTTTGGTAGGCGGGTGGTTAATGGGGTGGGCTTTGTGTTTTTAGTCTGGCTCTTGTGTGCGTCCGAGGACACGATCTTGTGTCTACATGCACAGACGTCTTTACTTGTTTGCGTTCATATTTGCCTCGGCCACGTTATCTTGTCTGCGGGACAAAACAAATGTCAACAGCATTTCAGCTTTTCTTATTACAGACGTGCGTCACCTGACTCAAGGCTGTTGGATGGACATGAATTGTCTGATGCACAAACACAGTGAGACGGCGATTTTCACGAGTGGCTATTGATAACACTTTAAAATTAAATGAAATTTATCAAATGATTGATTTATTTTGCTCTAAAAGTTTCACAATAAGCTGTAAATCAAATTATATGACTGTTTTTTGATCAAATGCGTTAATTGATGGGCTTCATATGGCTCATAATGAAAATTACAAAATAATGAACACCTAAACCCCCCTGCCACAAGCGACTGCTGGTGATTGGTCTAACAACAACCTAACTACCTACCCACAGTACCTACCCACCTATCTAACTACCTATCTGCCTACTTAAAACAAACCCTACAGCGCTGACTCATTTGACTGCCGACGACTAGCAGGCATTTGAAAATCAGAGTTGCACTTTCATCGTCAGCAACAGCTTCAGATTGCTCCTTTTTATTTTAAATTGCATGCGGATACATACGTCTGTCGCCTGCGTGAGTGGAAGTATGGTGCATTTTCAAGGTGAGTGTGTTTTGGATGATTATGGACTATCATCTGTTTTGAGTAACCGTGGAGACCCTGACCCAGAATTCCCTGCTTGCAACTTGAATCACTGAGTTAACTTGTAATTCACAATGTGTGTTTGGGAGACGCTGTCTGTCCGTTCGTACTCAGACTCAGAGCTTGTTCTTGGTCGCTGTCTTTTCTTGAAGATCTCATGTAAGAAGAAATACAAGGACACGCTCCACTCAGAGAATTCAGCTGTGGCATTTCTGGAGAGCCCTTGAGGCCACGTTCAGCGTTTCCCCATAGCCTGCCACAGATCATTCACATGTTCTCTTAGTGTTCTTCGGCTTCGCGCTCTTATGACCTGTAATTACAGCGAGTTGATGGCCACTCACACACAAAGTGTATTAAAAACATTAACCACTTCAGTGCCTCATTCAGGCTACAGGAGAAGACAACTCAGATCACACAACAATAATAAGAATATATTCAATGTAATCAAATAAATTAAATAGTTAGTGAGATTATTTTAGTAAATGGTATTAAATGAATAAATAAATATAATGTAGTTATTCGATAAAATTGAATTTAATTACAGGAATACAATTATTCAACTCAAATTAAAAGTATTTAACTAGACACATTTATTTAAGTAAATCGAATTCTATTAAGTGTGAATTCAATTATGTATTTCATTGAATATATTAAATTACAGAAGTTTAAATTAAATTGATCTAATTTACTTTAGTGAGCTTGATCAAATACATATATAAATTCATTTACTTTTGTAATTTCGAATCAAAAAATTGATTAGAAGTCAGGGAGGAACTGTGACGTGTAAACGCAAAAACTACAAGGGTGGAAAAAATAATCACATGATTCCAAAATGAGGTAGCAGCAACTATCATTATCCAGTAAACACACACAGCCGTCCTCTCCTCACTCCACACGTTAATCAAGACGGAGCGAGGACGAGACCAAACTCAGCTTCATAGATTCCCATCATCTCCACTTTTTTTCTCCAACAGGTAGAAGAAGAAGAAGAACAGAGCGATCTACGAGTTCTCGTACTAAGTATAATTGAAATCAGAATCAAATCAAAGCAAGATTCAATTTGGATATGAAACAGGTTTAACTGCAAGGTGTAAACAAAATGGAGACGTCGGGATGGTGTGAAATTTCCTGCTCTCTCAAGACTGACTGACACCCCTCCCCCACAAACCAGCTGTGAGTAGCATCACCATCACTATCATCTGACAGCAGTTTCAGCCGGAGCTCAGAGCGGCATGGCCTTCAGTGGATGTTTGAGATTCAATTGCCCTCTATAGGAAAAAGGTTCCTCGCTGCTGGTCTGTGCACCGGCTGTTTTCGGAGGTTTCTGATTGTATCACATGATCCTGCTCGGCAGATGGAGTTTGTTCATCTCGGTGCAGTGACTTCTTGAAGTATCCGCTGGTTACCTGGCAACACCGTGGTGACAAACAGCTTGTGGCCTGGAAATGGCCAAGAAATAAATTCAAACTGAGCAAACAGATATGAGGATGGAGAATCTGCAGATTTAAAAAATGTTTCTAATTTAGCTCCAATTGTAGTTTTTCACTTCACTGCATAATGCGATAAAAAGAACAGGGCGTGCTTTGTGAAAGGAAGTGATTGGATAGAAAATGACAAAAGACAGTTTGTACTCTTACCCCGCCGCCCTGACCCCCTACTGTACCACATTGTACCTGCTGAAACCAAAATGAATTTTAATGAGTATTTCCACGGAGGGCATTGTAACAGCACACAGCCAGCCAGCGTTATTAGCTCTAAACACAGGAGGTGAATCTCAACATGTCATGTATTGTATTAACCTGTCGAGGGAGCGTGAGCTCGTGTCTCAGCTCAATACAAAAAAAAACGTCTGTCCCCAGTCAGACAAGCCTCCTCTGACATTTGCCTTCCTCCGATGATTTGCATATGTGGCAGAGACTCCTAAAAGCAAGACACAGAAGCTTTGTTGCTCTGTGTCACGAATGTATTTTGCACGGCTGCACATTTTCAATTTGAATCAAGGGGAAACAACATCAACAACTTTGGGGACACATTCAGATTTCTTGTTTTCCTGCAGCTGCCAGGGATCTTTACTGTATCTTTATTGGTCGGCATTAACACTAATCAACTCAATATGATCCAACATGGTCCCTTTCATGCATCTTTCCTTAAGCCCCTCTTTTTTCCCCATGTAGGCAAGTTAATGTGACGCAATATTGCTTCTGATCAAACGACCGAACCCTAAATGGGATGTGTGTTTGCACAAAGGATACGAACGTGCTTGTTTGGATATGTTAGTGTGTGTTTGTGGAGGGAGACAGAGATGAGCTGCTCTTGCTCTGCTCGTCAGGAATTGATCAGCTGCATGCATTAGCAGATTGCCTATTGATGAGCAGGAGGATTTATAACGCTCTGATTGATGGGTGCAATCTAAGAGTATAAATAAATGAATATGTGCCCGTCCTGGTCGGTGACGGCAGTAAAGCCTTGATTTGCAAGCTCATCTGCAATCGCAAATGTCACATTTAGTATGCCCCCGTCACCAGGCACCGCTGGCGGATAACGTACAGTGCTCGGGGAAGTCAGACTTCAAGCAAACAAGCCTCTCGGTGCTCCTCATTCACCCTGACACAACCGTGTGAGACCTTAATAAGTGAAGCTGGAAGAAGAAAACACTTCTACACTCACCATCATGTTGAGGTTTATAATTAGACCTTGATTTAAGTGAAAATATAGTAGAGGGCTAATTAAATTCCATATATATTTTATTTTAGAAATATGTATCTGTATATACTCACCCTTTCAAATACACAAATGCTATATATAATTATATCAGACTCTACTTTAGTACATTTTTTTGAAAGTGCACAATTTTCAATATAATTCATAACCCGACTACAATTACTGCACTGAAAGCAACACATGACAATTATACTCTGAGTGAAAACAACATCGTGTTGTGTGAGCAGGGGAGACAACATCCTCAGACAAACATGTCAAAGTCGCAATTCTCTAAGAAAATTTCACATTACTCGGATGGAATGTTCAAAACGAACCAATCGCAGCGAGGCGGGGTTGAAAAAGACTCCGCTGATGCAGAGACGCTCTGGTCCGTGTGTATAAATAACGCTGCTCTGTGGCAGACACAGAGGGACGCTGACACAATTCTGATGCTCCTTTTTCTCACTTGATGAAGTTATTGAAGGGCCGGTCAGTGAAAGTCCAATGAAACTAGCACAGAAAAGCTACAAGTGAAAACCTACTGATTTGTGTTTAACAAAGTTATATTCCACTGGATTTTCCAAACATATAGAAATGGGACGAACTTGTTTTAACTGTATCAGCTGCACTTTGGTTCTATTAAACTTTATTGTACGTCCTGATTAGAATATCAAGCCTGTGCTAGATGCTAATGACTAATGGACGAACACATTTTAATGGTTGTTCATGTGTCTAAGCTTCCTGCACTCAGGGTTTGCATTACACTCCTGAGCTGTATTGTAGCGTAGCATTAACGCAGATGATGCACGTTTGGCGCAGATCGGTTCAAAGTGGACGAAGGTGGAGACACGCGCTTTTTATCAAAACCTCTTCGTACATTTAAATCACGAAAGCTAACGGTAACAACCGCGATGTCCTTCGTCAATGCCGTTTGTCAGAAGGTCGTTTAGTTTGACTTTGTCCCCGGGGTCTGAACTTCAGTATCTCAGGACACCTCTCGTTCGATAGACTTCTCCGTCCGAGTCGCAGGGACTCCACAGATGCCCTCGACTTTAACCTTAACAGTTAAATCATTTACTGGAGGGGAAATCCTGTGATAGCGATGTTTGTCTGACCCGCCCACGCCCCACCCCGATCGGCCCCCAGTAGTCCCCCCCCCACACACAACCTCTGACCTCCACCTCCCCGCAGCCATGCTAAGGGAATCTAATCACATGCTTTTCAGATCTCAGGAGCCGATACGGACTTCCTCCTGAAACCAGAATAAAGGTGATTCGATTTTACTCCACTGGCTGCGTGACACGAATTCAAACCTGTGCCCGAGTACATTATTTATCTGCTCAGGACCCTTTTGCCCCGGGTGATTTTCACCCATCTCCAATTTTCCTTTTTTGGTTTTGATGGTAGCAGAGTTAACCGGGGTTAAGTGGTGGACTGTCCTCCACCCCCGAGGAGGGATACCTATTTTTTTTCTATATTTCTGGAATCACAATCTTACAAATTTAAAGCTCCTTCATCGAAAATAGCACCAATTATCACAGCCCTCATGTTCCTCATGAAAATATAAGTGCTGCCAACTGAGGTACTAAGCACGTCATTGTAATATTAAATCCCACTCATTATACACCTGACGTCCTTCTGCTTTGTGTTTTCATTTTATTTATATTTTTTGCAACTCAAGCACAAGATATTTTGACCTTTTTGCATTTTTTTTTTCATCCTGAATACAGAAAGGAAAGAGGCCATCTCTTGTGATCAATGAAAATAGATCAACCAGATCTTCATTAAATATAATACTCAAGAAAAAACTATGTATGAGCTATGAGGGTAAATTGTCTCTGCTTGTGTTGTAATGATTCCCTGAAGAGAGGCTCGGACAAAAAGAAATAATCAAGGTGTTTGTGTGTGTTAGGGGCGAGGCAGTCGTTTTTTTTCGAACATGCCAACAAACACACTCGAACATCCCTGCGACGTGGGCACCACACTCACTCTCGGAGTGAGTGGGGGACCCCTCCTGGGACTGTCCCTCCTCCTGCACGGAATAAATAAATGTTTTCTCCACCGGCGGCGGCAGTCTGCATGCTGAGCAGTCCGTCAAGCTCCCCTTCTCACGTTCTGTGGAGCAAACAAATGCTCGCGCTGATTCACCTGCCACAGTTGCATATTCCCAGCGCGCCCCGGGCTTAGTAAAGTATAGAAGGGAAACACGAGGCCATGTGATCAGAACCATGTCAGCCATGTCTGAACAAGCGCTGCCCTGCGTGCTTTTTTTCTTCTTCTTCTTCTTCCATAAAGCAGCCCCTGGGTCTACCATGCTTCATCCCTCTGGTGAACTCTGCTTCACCAGATTTAAAACTATGCTCAGAAATTATTTGGGCTCTTGAAATGAGACAGAAAGCTTCGCTCCTCCACCAGATCACTTGTTCTCTTTTAATTGGGTTGCTGATAATTATCTGTGTCCGATTATATGAATCAATTACACACACTTAGCATTGTAATCAATTCTATTTTAGTGTTTTGCACCGAGCCTGGCGTGATTAATTATATAATTAAGCAACATGTGTGCATCTTCTTTTTTCTGTGCATTGTTTATTTATAGTGAATTTCTGCTTTGGACAACGGGTCAGCGTTGGAATCTGTTGACCGACAATTTTATTTAAGTTATTCTAAAGAAACTCAGAGGTTTCATTTGTTTTCATTTATTTTTGACTGTGATGTGCTGTTTCTCTGTTCTAGCCATATTCTATAAATGTTTTATTATTCAGAAACCAAGGATCAAGTTTGTGGATAAGACAAATATTACTGAATTTTAAATTTCTTGTTCTACCCATTGTTGAAAACCACTCATTAGTGTCACAGGTTTCAAAGTAATGTGTTACCGCCTGCTACTGTCGACTGGATTCATTCATTTCAATTAATTTCAAGCACATTTATCCAATTATCAAAAAAAGATTAATTGTGTAAATTAATCAACATTTGTGATGTTCTAAGATCAGTTTAAAATGTGAATACACTATCAGCATTCAGTGGTAAAACAGAGCGAATAAGTAATAGGCTTACTGTATTCTTATTATTCATGTGTTTATTCATGGTTTATTGAAAAGATGTCCTTGGGTGTCTAGAAAATCCTCCTGAAATTCAATGTATCATTATGTTGTTAAAAAAGAAAAATATGAAAGACAGTAAAAAAGTAAAGTAAAATATCAAATCCCTTTCATTTTGATTTTTACTAAGTTGGTTCATCACTTTTTAAAAATAGAGGTTTTCTTAAAGTCCACAAATGAACAGCAAAATATTGGTTCCAGAAGCCGCCATATGTAAACTGTCTGTTACCGGAGGAATCATTCCTGATATTTGTCACCTGCCATCAAAACTCCTGTTACAGACCATGAACACTTGACTTTCACACAAGGGCGACTTTGATTAACAAAGTCAAAGCATTACAAGAAAGGTCATTTAGTACAATGAATGAATCTGTATATGAGGAAGGAGATACCAAGTTCTAATTATCCACGTCATTAACATGCAGTCGTGCTCATCTATGAACATTCAAATGAGGACAGGCCTCAGACGCTCAATTAAAGATGTTAGCCATCAAACTCAATGTGAAGCATTTCACTGTTCAGATGTAGTTGAGTCAGGAGGAACAGATGTGACTTCAATTCTTTCAAGCTCAAAATAGACGTCTGACTCTCAAAAGGGAAGATCCATCGTCTTTGGCCCCATGAAGTCCAACAAAGGGGAAAAGAAATAAGTATAAAGTGAATGTTATGGTACGAGGGCGCAAGAGAAACAGGCGGACGAGATAAAGCGAGGAAAAGAAAAGACAACAAAAATCAATCCGTGACTGTAATTTAGCTGCCGGGCAAAATTCACAAGTTGCAAATTGCCGCAGCCTGTGATTCAGAGCTTTGTGCTTCACTTAGCTTTCAGCATCTTCTCCCTCAGCTGCTTTCGCAGGTAGCCCAGCCCTCATTTGAGCCACAATCCTCCACAGATAGATATTGACCCATGCATCCATCCATGCTGAAGCCGAGATGATCCCTCACACCAATCAGATGCACCGGAGTGACTGAAGGAAGACAGGGAGGGAGGGATGAGGAGGAGGAGGAGAAAATGAAGGAAGCCGAGCAACAAAAGGGAAAATGAAGTATGAAAACCAAGAGCCAAGAAGGAGACAAATGAATCAATAGGGCTTGTAAGCTGTAGAGTTAATCTGTTTTCATGATTCATCACATTCTGCCCTTCCAGGAAGCGTAAAAATGGCCACCCGATCCTCGCTGCCTCTGTGTGTATTTTCGGCGGCGCAGGCATCAGGGCGAACACCTAAACTATCGATCGCGTTACACTTAGAGGTATTGATCGCTGGGGTTCAAAGTTAAGGGGTGAGACGAACGGCGTGGGAGACGGGTTGAGGGTATCAAGGGCGGCTCGCTCGCTCGGTCACCGCGCCATTTACGGGGAGAGGATCGGTTTCACAGAGACAGATCACAGAGGAGTCCACTTCCGATATGAGGAGAGGAAATTGATTGGCTAACAAATGCGATGAAAGTAGTTCAGAGTGTCTCAAGTGTTTCCTGTGAGTGTACAGAACCTATTAGAGCTGCTATTTGAATTATTAGAAGCATTCAACTCAATCAATGTGGACTTTTGCAGAAACATTATATTTTGTTTTCTTCCACTCGTCTCTCTCCGGTGCCACATTTGGTGCGACATGTCTTGTTCGCCCCCTGGTGGCTGGCTGCAGTGTACGACATTAACCCCAACTGTAAATTGCATCCCGCGCCATCTACTGCAGAAAATTACAGCCCAACCCACGATCTGATTTGAACCAATGAGCGGTAACCGAGGTTGGTAATTTGATCAACCTGCATTCCAAAGATAAAGAAACAGAAGCACTACTACAAAAGTGAGTGACTAAAACTAAACCTATATAAATACAATACCATTAACCATCATGCATCATGCTACTAAAAGCCAACTTGAGGAGAGTACATCTGCTTGGTTCAGTTGGTTGAAGAGAAATGTTCTTTGTTTGGTAAGAGACAATCTTTCATGTTTGCTTAATGATTATGGAGACAGTCTAATTAGCCACGAGCAAAGTGCAAACTGTTCCAAAATAACATCCCTCGGTGACCTCCTGATGATGCGTGTCAGACGGAGGAAAGAAACGCCAGAGGCCAACAACTATTGAAGCAGCTCATTAGTCATTAATAAGTCGGTAGTGGAAGAATATTTTTGGGAAACTGGTCCGATTCTAATAAAGTTGTGGTCGGTGGCGGAGCTTCGCTGGTGGTTTTGACTTCTTCTAATGAACTTCAAGCGCGGCAGCCAGTGTGTGTGGTATTCACTGACAGCTGATACCACACGTTTCATTTCGGTTAAAGAACATAATGTATCGTCAAATCCACAGAAGACATGAGAAAGAGAAAACAAGAAAGAAATTACTTAAATTAGACATTTAGAAGATCCTCGCTACTGTTTTCGAAAAGAGAAACTTTTTACTTTTTAGTCATTTGTACTATTTTCCAGCCAATTACCTGACGTCCACCCACACTTGTGTATTTAGCTGCACAAGAAAAACGGAGATGAGGATTGTCTTGAGACTAATTTACACCAATATGCAAAAATAACTCACATGTAGATGAGCACGGTGCATATTCTGAGTTTTCAATAGGGCGTTTAAATTGATTACTTATTGTTTGAGTTCACTGAGGTGAAACACAGCTTTTTTACAGTGTGTTGTTAAACCTCAACAGCGCTGAGCTCAGTTTCACCTAGAAATTGTATCAGGTAGAAAACTTTAATGGGAAAAAATGACTCAATCCGCGCTGCAACGAATAAGCTGCATTTTGTCACAGAGACTCAAACAACACAGAGAACTCGTCGCTGTCACCGGCAGAGTTTCTCTGGGACAAAGATAAAATAGCTCAAATTAGGAGGCTGTAACATAAACCTGTGAGATTGTTAGATTTATATACGCCTGAAACTCCCATATGTCTATATTATGCAACAATAAGAGTATCATTAAAAGACAGAGGAATTCAGCATAGGGAAGAAAAAATAAACGAACTTCCAGAACCAGTCTCCCACTGCTCCGCAACTCTATTTTCAGATAAAAGCGTCTGGATCTGCGGGAAACGGGGAACAACACACACCAATGCAGATTTTTTAAGGACACTAGAGTTCACTTTTTTGTCCGTCAATTGTGTACAATACTGAGCATTTATAGAATGCAAACATCAGAACCTCCATTTTACTCATCATGACCTCCTTCATGTGGTGTTGAAACCATATTTGAAACCATTCAGTGATATTGCTCCAGGCGTCTGTGTGTGTGCCAGGTCCTCACCTCCACTGTACTGCCTCTGCAGTTATGTCCAAGCCAGTGCGGCTGACCTTGAACACGACTGGACCATTATTTAATTTAATTAAATCTCTCTGATACCTCCCCAGCTCTGGAAAATATGAGATAACCGCACAAAAAAAATACTTTTCTCTGTCAAATGCTGTGGGTTCTTTTTCTCTTTTGCCTGCTGCCTCTGTCTGTTATCTCCCATTACCTTCGGTGACTGAACTTCCATAAAAGGTTGAAGAGAAAGCTGCAGACAGTTAACGTTATGTAAGTCCACTGCTGATTTATTGACGGAATCCACAGAATCTGAGCAAATCCATGAATTATTTATCAAACACTAATGCTTTCTCACGAAGCGTCTGGCTGATACTGTGTGAAAGCTTCCGGTAAAAACGTGTCCGTCGTAATTACACAATGCGTATGTGAGTGTGAAAACTTTTGATGCCGGTGAAGGTGGCCTGCACCTTATTGGAAAGAGAGGTATAATGTTTTTGTGGATGTGAAAGTTAAAGAGTCCTCAGCCTTTTGTAAAGAAAGCTCCTCTATGAAAACTTGTTGCATAATTTCGCAACAGAGTTGAACGAAACGTTGTGCACTGGGTTTGAAGGTGCGTTGTTTCTCATTGGGTGAGTGTGTCAGAGGTTTTGTCCAATCAGATGCAATGTGAATATAAATCCTGTGGCATTGAAAGTTCAGTTTACACCGTGGACTCCAAAGTTCTCTAAAAATGTGGCAGCTGCTGCTTGATGATGACATTTTTGTCATTTTAAAATTAAGTTATTTACAATAAGCTACTCGGTATTTATCTTATTTTATCGGCAAAAGCAGAGACTGTTACGTCAAGTGCATATTTTAAGTACTACATGAAAAAAAAGTGAAGTTCCTGAACTTTCCACCATATAAACCTTCTCAAGTTATAACACAAATTAAAAAAGAACCCGAAATATGAGTTTGTCTCCTTTAACATCTGAAGCCACCTTGTCCCTGTGCACCGGCAGCGTTATGAGGCCATAACGCTCCTCATATTTAGACTGGCAACGATGCCAGCCTGTGGCAATGCTGCTGCTGACGCTGTTAATCATTGATGAACTCACATGTAAGTCGATAATGCAAACACGCAGACATCCACAGAGAGGCCTGCGGCAAACAAACACACCAACAAACATTTCTTGAAATGAACATTTGGTTTGATTTTGCTCCCTGAGCTGCCTCTGGAAGTCTCCACTGAGCGCAAACATGTTTGTTTGTGATTTATTGTGACGGTTACCTCGGTGGTTTATGACTGTTTACGTCTGTGCCACTCAAGAATGAAGTCATCGATTGTGCATTACTGTCATTATGATTAAAATGAATCGTGTGCGTTGGGTCACAGAGACACAGCGACAGATGCACATCATCATCGTGGCGGTGGTTGGGGAGTGAGTCAGCCTCCCTGCGACCGCAGAGCGGATTCTTTAAAGCTGTTGTGAGGGGCAGCTCATTTGCGTCACACAAAGAGCGAGGGGATGAACAAGTGCATGGGGGGGGGGGGGGCGAGTCAGAAAAACACTTTCCACACACACAAGGACATGCACTCTCCACATTTAATGACCCCCATCCCCGTTTTTAACGAAATGGCGCTCTTCTCACATGTGTGCTCACAACTGGCGTCTGTAAATTAAGTAAATTACAAATGATTGCGTGCTCTTTCCAGGCATACCGCTGCCGAGAGTGCAATCAAGTCAACAACCCCCCCCCATCGAATCTTGTCAATACGCTAAAGAAACACCGGGAAGGTGAAACAAGCCTGGGATGCTCACTGCAGCTCTGCGGCTGGGTTGTGTTTAACAGAAAGCTAGGGGGATAATCTCACTTGCCAGGGAGTAATGTGCAGAGACGAGGCAGCGGGTGCAAGGATCAGTCTTTGGTTGTTTATTTACTGCTGTTTACAGTATGTATTCCTCCCCGTGGCTTTGGATTTATGCCTCCAGTAAAGCCCCCAATGTCAATCAAAGTCACTTTTAACAGTCGGCAGGCTTTGCTGTCACTCGGTCCTTTTTCCTCTTTCTTGTTCTCGGTGTCTCTTTGGGTCAGAACAAACTTTGCCACCTCGTGCCATGTTAGCTGCATGGAATAATAAAAACAAAGGCAGGCGACAACACAACCTGACATGACCTCCTGCTCTCATTAGAATCAAAAAACCATTAATCAATCCCCCCACTGTTGCACCGTGTCACTTCCTCCAAGACGGAGGGGGGGGGTTGATCCTGCGTGACCACACACAAAGGCGTGAAGAGCGTTTTTTTCTTTCCCCTCGTCTTATCTTGGCCTGTTTAACTCGTGCACTGTGCTGTAATTTACTGGCTTCCACATTTATCCCCACACAGTGTGATTCATCCCTGAGTCCCCTCCCTCCTGCACCCCCCCCCCCCCCCCGCTGATTTCACTCCTGTCCCTTCTTATCTGGCTTCTATCCAAAGGCATCGGTTGGGGACAGGATTATATTGAGAGTTGTTATTAACTGCGTCTCCCCTACTTCCTCCTCCTCCTCCACCTCCACTGTGCTTCTTGCACTGTCTGCTGGGTGCCTTTCTTGTGAGATCCTGCAAGATTATAAGAAGCACCAGCCAGTGTGGGAGCCACAGCCTCTAATGATCAGCGTAAACAGAAAAACATCACATGTCCGTGGTTTCTGCAGAGCCCGTACTCGTATTCTCTTGTGACAAATAAATCCAGCAGCAAAAAAAATCAAGTTTGTTTTTCATTATTTCTGAAATGATCATGTAGTTGGTTAATTACAGTGATGTAAGATGAGATTTTATTAATCGAGAAGGAAGATCTCTTGCCAGCTTGTCCTACGATTACAGTGCACAATATTTAAAAGAGCGTCAAGGATAAAACAACAGGGTTTGAAGTCAAAAGAATATATGTGTGTATATGAAATAAATGCAGAGACATTAAAGAAATTAAAAAAGTTAGAATAAGTAAGTTACAGGAGACAGTAAACTAATAAAGTGACAGAAGGTTTGTAAGTTAAGTAATGTTGCACATATTTGAGCAGTAATTATTTTTAGAGGACGAATAAACTGGAAGCAGCCCCCAACACAGCAGTAAGTAAACTTAAACACACATATATTAAATCCAGTGTTTTCAGCTGTTCCCATCTCCTCGGCCACAGAACATCATCGTTTCTGTTCCACTTCTTGTTCTTTTCCTGTTTTTCTTTAACTTGTCTTCTCTGTCATTGTGCTTAAATCAGCTCTTTCATGTTGAGGAGATCAAGAACACCATCATGTCTGTCTGTCTCAGCAGTAGTTGACTGGGAAAATCTTTTTTATTCCACCAAGACATGTCAGCGCGCGGGGCCTTCATCAGGGTGACGCACGATATGTGTAAGAAAAGCAAGCTGATAAATTCTCTCTGGAATAAGACTGCATTGTTACCGGGTATCCACTGTGAGCCAGGCACATGGATGAACGGGTGGTCAGCTTCCAGGATACTGCGGCCATTACGCAAAAGTTAGAAAAGAATATGAAACATGTGACTACTTAACCTGCCAATATATAATATAGTTAAAATGAGTTAAACTAGTTGATAAGATTTATAGATCCTGAAGCAAGATTATACTTTTCCAATATATATAATAGAGACGAGCATAAACAGAATTAATCATTGAGTATAGAGTGTATAAGTGAAATTAAATATAGTAACGTCAATGTCCTATTCATCTATCATTCAAATGTGAAACAGCCATTAAGTGTCTGTCCAAAAGCACAACACGTTTTCAGTCATCAAATTAAACTGAACAGAAAAATAGAACTTTAAAAACAAATTAGTGTAAAATAATACACATTAATACACAATCAAATATCAATGTTTGGCACCAGCACATCTATTATCATATCTCACGACTCAGGAAGACGATATATTGCAGTATCGATATTTTACTCAAAATAATGTCTCATTTACAAAAATTGTTGTCTAAGTAAATGTAGTTTACATCAAACTCCTCTGGGTCCAAAACTGACCTGATCATCTCCACTAATGAAATCAACCGCTGACTATCTGGCCTCCAAAATAAAAAGAATCAGTCTGCTTCATGTTCTATGTCTCGTCTTCTTGCGAGCGCTCGGTTTCACTGTTACTCAGTCTATTGCATCGACTGTGGAACTTCACCCGAAGAGAAACTGCGACAGGAGGAACTGTGGCTCTGGTAGAGGAGAGTCATTAATAGGTGATGTTTTCTAAAATTAGTGAACGTGCGGTGAGTTACTGAGATGTGCCGCATTAAAGATTCTTTTTCATTAGCTGTGAATTCAACGTTTCCTTTCTAAGAGCAGTCGTGTTGTGTTGCGTACTCGCCAGTTAAACCCACTGACTGTACATTACAGTATGAGGATTAATAGGCAATTCCTGAGCTGATCTCTCCCACCCGCCACAGCTACAGCATTTCATCGTGCCGAAGCAATAAAAGTGTAAACGGTTATATATTTATTTGCAGATCAATCAGTCAAATTTCTTGACAACGGTGGAGGGGAAGTGCATTTCCAGGTAATATTGCTCTGTGAAGATAACGGAAATGAAAGGCGGGAAGGAATAAATAGAATCAAAAAGCAATAACCTGACCCTCTAATGGAGCCTGAGAGGGCGCCAAAATAAATACAGACATACGTGTGTTTCCACTGACAGTGGGACAAATTAATAACACATGATACTGACAGCTCTGGTTAACCCCCTCGCTGCGGATCGCTCGGCAACCAGGGCAGAGGAGGGATACGGTGAAATATGAAAGCGAACTGTACTTTTGATGGTTACTTTAAGGCGCGATATTGATAATGCTGGGAAAGACAAAATAAGATAGAGCCGCTCTGGAAAGCTGATTACTCTGTTATTTATTAGATTTAAATCCCTCAGCTGCTTCGTCATGTGTTCCATGTTTTGTTTACACGTCTCTGCATGTCGTCGGACGAGTGAGAGAAGATGGAGACAAATGTGAGGGATGGGCGACAAAACACCGAAACCGAGATTGCACCCGTGCTCAAAACTCCTCGTCGTGAAGCAGCACAACTGTCTCTACACTCGCACCTTGAGCGTGCCACAGTCTGGAAGCTTTTGTCCTAACAGATGGAGAGAAGGAGCGTGAAAGAGAGGATGGCGAGAAGGAGGAGAGAGAGAGAGAGAGAGAGAGAGAGAGAGGCCTGCTGGGTTAATTCTCCTTCAACCGATCCTGTTCCTGTTCTGTCAGGGAGCGCCTTGTCTCTCCAAGCCCGTCTCCCTGGACCTCGCACCTGCTCCTCGGCATGGCAATGAGCCGCCGATCGCACAGGATGACAGAGACGGCCCGCGGAACAAAAAAAAAAAAGAAAGAAGGAGTGATGTCAGACAGGAGGGAACATTGGGAGATGGGGCGAGATGATCTGGAGGAAGAAAATGAGTGATACCAGGGAGAAAGAGGGAGAAACCCAAACAGACAGAGAGGGGAGGAAGAAGTACTAAAAAAAAGAGAGAGAGAGACGTGAGACTGTGAGATTGGAAGTGAAAGAGATGGATGGAAAGAGAGAAAATGCAGCAAAGAGATTAGGACGGGCTATTCTCCCACATGATCCTCCACATGAATTTTAATGGAGACTTTTTTTTTGTCCACCTGTGGAGGAGGAAACTGAGCAGACATTTTCCTGGAACTTTTCCAGAGTGGCTGAACGTGAGAACGCAAATGTCTGACACAGGAAGTCGATGTGAGAACGTCTATATAAAAACTCACAGCTTCTGTGTTAATTTCAACAGCCGACAGTATTTTATATCAGTTTCGGAACATTTTACAAAGCAACTGAAAGTAAACGGACTCAGTTTGATCCTAATGTTACATCACGTTACATCATGTTCTGCACAGTGAATAATTAAAAATAAAACAAAAATGTTCGGGCCAACAGCAACAGCTATGTGAATGAGATTATTTTAGTTTACTTTTTCACATTGCAATTACAGCCCCTTGCCAGTAAGAGGTGCTGCAGCCTCCACAGATCCCAATACAGCCGGAACATTTGCGGACAAATTCGTGTTTATGACGTGAAAGTGGAAGAATAAGAAAATCTTAGGATGGAAAGAAAACAGCAGACGAAGATGTCTCCTTGAAAGACGACGGGATTTGAGAGCTTTTGGCGATAAAGGGCCGACGCTGGAGTCGATGAGCTGTGAACACGAACCCTGTGATTTCAGCAGCAGAATCTAAACGTCATGTTCTGCCTCTTACTGCTTCACCTCTCGTCTGGATGTTCTGGAAACGTTCCTGTTGTCTGACTCGGACAATCTCCTGAAGTCTGAAAAAATGACCGGACGCAATTTTCTGGCGAGCTGCTTGCATCGCACGGTGCGCTAGCTGCCAGTAATAGGCTAACAGACATATACATCACTTTAATTGGCAGCTGCAGAATCTCTCTTCTTAACCCCAGGAGGTTAAATGTGCACTTGAAGAGTTGAAGAGCGCAGAAAGAGGTGAGACAAGGGTTTCCTGCCCGTCATCGCTTTTCTACCGCTGTCACTCTGATTTGAACAAAGCCCTCTCGCTTTGGCATTCAGAAAGGTCACAAGCGGTTGATATGAAGATGCGTCGGCTATCTGAGCAATACCCCGCGTTCATCTGAAGCACAGCTGTCAATCCCCCCCCCCCCAAAAAAAAAAACCAGTGGCCGCGTCCCCCCTGACCACATTGTTTCAGGTCTTATCTCCCAACTTATTGTCGGCCGACAAAGGTGCGGCCTCAGAGGAACAAAGAAGTCGTATCTTCAAATGGCACCGACATCGCACCGACCATTGATGGATTACATAGCCACAGGTTCAGAATGACAACAACGTCTTCTGGCAACAATACAGCCGATGGAGCTGGAGAGCAAATGGGGTCCAGTGAGGACGAGTTCAGTGGGAATGAAACGCGAGAGAGGACTTGGAATGAACAGCTGTGACAAAACAGTGTCAGCGTTTTCAACTTTGTATTCAAACACGGTTTCAGATTTAAGTTTCAGTCACATGAAATTAGGTCAAGGTTTTAGTCCAACAAAAAAAAAAAAGTTCCTGCGTCCACAAAAATCTCTCAGTTTAAATATTGAATTTAAATCAAATATTGATGATACATTTGAAAATCACTTCAACTGGATTCATGGCAATAAAAAATGTTGTATACCTGTTTAACTGTGACATTTCATCTGCCAACAGTGTCCAACAAAGGCTCTAAGGTTGGCATCTTATCATTTACTAAACCTCTGTCAATGGGAGGATAAAGAGACAATGGGTCCCTGGGCACAGAAACATAAAAGGCCCCCCAACAAACAACAGGACACAGAAAAATGGTTTGAAGTGTTTTTTCCATCTTATTAGCGTTTGTGGTAATTTTATGTTTCTTTGTATTCACGTCTCTAGTTTTCTTTTCAATGATTTTGCATCTCCCTGCAGTTGTTTTAGTATTTATTTAGTTGCCGTCCATCATTTGTTCTCACTTTATATATATACAGGCAAGAAGATGTTACCCTGGATGAACCTGATGATGCCGGCAACACTCTCTGCTGTGCATATGAATCAAGGTCAATGAACTCTGCAAATATAAAAACAAACGTGGAGCTGAGTTCTTCTAATTACACACATAATTATACATTTACCAGAAAGTAGATTCACATCCCACAGAAAAATCCTTCAGAAACCTGCATTATACAAAGTAGCCTGAAGTCAAATAAATGAAAATATATATATATATGATTTAATTTTCTGAAGGTAAAACAGGATTTTTGTACGTTTAATATAACGTGAAGTATAATGTCGTCATGTGTCGTCTGCTGTGTGGAGAATTTACTAATGCACTGAGAGCAGATGGAATAAAGGTCAAAAGGGCTCCAACAGCCATTATTTCCCTATTTCTCTATTGTGCCACAGGACCTTAGTTCTATGTTACAAATCTGTTGCCTTGAGAGGCGTTTCCTCGTGAGATTAGTTCCCTCATATCTGTGAGGGTTTCCTCTGGGTGTTTCCTCCCAAACACAAGCAGTGGAGGTGAAGCGGAAACTTCCAGATTGCCCGCAGGTGTGAACGTGAGTGTAAATGGTTCTCTGTCTGTGGCTGTTAGCCCCATGACGGCCCGGTGACATGTTCACACTGTACGCCATCTTTCACCCGGCGCCTTTACAGGGTCCTGCCTCCTGTGACCCTGAGCAGGATAAGAGGCTTAAGAGATGGATGGATAGATAATCTGGATGTGAGAGACAGTCTCAGAATAACTTGATGGTTCCGACAGTTTGAGCTTGAGTGTGGGAATGAAATGCTTATTAATTAAAGTTAAATTAGGTTTTTCGACTTAAAAGTGACTAAAAGTTATTTAGAGTAAATTACCAACTTACATATGAGAAATGACTTAAATTGGTAAAAAATGAATTAAGTTTGTTCAACTTAGGGTCAAGTTACAAGAGAAAATAAGTTATTTTAACACAATTACTAACTTAGCATGAATTAACTTTAATTGATAATGCACACGTGAAGTTTATCCAAATTAGAGTTAAGTTAAGTTATTTTATTTCAAACTTAAAAATGAAAAGATTAAGTCAATTGGTATCACATAAATGAATTGAGGTTATTTAACTTCAAGTTGTTTTACCTTAATTGCTTATTTAAATCTGAATTGGTGACAAACAAATTGATTAAGTTAAAGAAACTGAATTATTGATTTGTCTGTTGCTAAATAAAGTCTTTAACTTTTAATTCGTGCTATATTCTTACTTTATAAAGTCCGCCCAAAACGATTTTTAAAATCCAGAGAGAATCAATCCAACGATTTACTGCATCCAGATAACAACTACTGAAAAGGATAAACAAGAATATCCTCAGTATAATTTAATGTAAAGGTAATTTAGAAGATCTTTGAAATAGTTTTTCACTTTTTACAGATGATTGATAAAGTACAGATCTTCCTCATGTGGAGATCAGATATGCGCACGCTGCTGGATTCTACCTGAAAGTATTTCAGCTCACTTTCCACCTGCTCTACCTGCTACAGTGCTGTTCATCTCACTCCATTAACTTCAGTGAGGCAGAGTTTGTTAAATAACAACTCTATTTAAAGACGCCACTGTTGAAAAGTAGCAGCACGGTGACAGCAGGGCTTCAAACTGAATTAACATATCAAAGTGCTTCCAAAGTCCAACTTGTGTCATCCAGTGAACTACAAACACTGACGACAAAACATAATGGAAAACTAGGAATAGCACACTGACGCAATAATACCCTGGATTTGAATCAGAGTGTAATGTCGTGAATGCAAGAAGTTTTTTTGTGGTAAATCTGTTGTAAAAGCAAAAGTTTTATGAAAGTACAACTGGCCTTTTTACCCACTTGTGTTACCAGCATGCGACACAATTTTCCTGCAGCTCATTAGCCGTAACCTATGCATGCCGCTGCTTTCCAGCTGTGACAAGAGGCAGTGAATTCACACAGAAAATTGGCGAGGTATGCACAAACAATAATGAGTGTAAGGGACGCCCTGGAGAGCCCGGCTGTGACACATATCAGAGCTGAAAAACTCGATATTACACTGATCACACGCTCACCCAATACAAACCACCTGTTCATCGTCCCCAGTGTTTCTCTGCACACCTGGCAAACAACAAAACTGCCTCAGGGGGTGTGAAGTAACAAAGTATATTGACTCGACTGCTCTAGTTCAGTTTTAGAGTTCCTCTGCCTACATATGTACCGCACAGAAATGAAGCCAACACATCTGCCTTGCCCCCTGGTGGTTGGCTGTGGTATAGTTTATAACCTCTACCTCCTACATGTAAGAGGAAGGGACCACAGACTGTACGTAAAGATGTACAACATGGCGGTGCCTCAGCTGGGGACTTACATTTGCCTCCTCCATGTTAGTAGACAAGACACAAACTGAAAATTCGAAGTAAACGTAAAATATTTTTTTCCCCACAGGTGGCTTCTGTCGTTTTAGGTCATTCTCATCACAGCGATGTATGTTTAATTTGCTTTTTGATGCTATATAAAACATGATGCAACTAATAAATTCTATTATTCCTGAAAATACTTTCATAGACAATGTCAACGTCTCCTCTTCAACATTCAACTGCAGCGAACAGGTCCAACAAATAACTATTGCACTCTTCTTTATTAAGTGTTTTTATATTACTCAATGTTTTTGCCTCGATCTCTGTCTGTGTATGTGTGTGTGAGACTTGACTTGACAGGGGCGGGGCGTCGTATGGTTAACGACGACTCCATTGGAAGGCAGCATATGTCTCTCTCTCACACACACACACACACGCACACAGACACACACATCTCGGTTGCTACATGCTCCTCATCTGTACTCCAGATTTATGAACTTGTCGGAGGTTTCTCTTCTCGTTGCTCTTCCCAGCCGCCGGTTCTTTAGCTGATTAATCTCCCTCTTTGTACACGTGCTGGGTGAGTTGAGGAAAGTTGATTTTCCTCCTCCTTGATGGCAGTCATGAGAAATACGGTTTGATATCGCCATGCTTGTCAGTGTGTGTGCATGTGCTTAGAACTGTGACACATTTAATAGGCGTGAGTGTGCCATTTAGACAGCCATTGTGTGTATGTGTGTGTGTGTGTGTGTGTGTGTGTGTGTGTGTGTGTGTGTGTGTGTGTGTGTGTGTGTGTGTGTGTGCATCAGGTGAAGCTACAGTATCTGTGACAGATGAAGTTGAAGAGTGGAAAGAAGGGAATGTGCTTGCCTGGGGAGCTGCTACACTTCCTTGGGTGGGTGGGACCGGGGGGAGCATGTAGGTGGTCGTGACAGATGATATTAATTCACTTAGGTACCCGTGCATAGTGCCACTGTCACACATTACAGCAAATTTTGACAAAGCAGCGAGGATTCTACAGTTTCGTTAAATTCAGCTCTTCTATCTTGTGCATGTTTGTGTCAAGACATTGCAAACCATTAGTGTTGGTTTTACAGTAAAGAGGTTAGTTTATATTTTTTTAAACACCCACATAGCTTTAGATTTCTTAGGTTTCTTTAAATATTTCCCTTTTTCTTGTCCATATTAAAATTTCAAATTCAAAGACATTAGATTAAACCATTTTAATGCGTTGAATAAAGGAATATTAACATTTGTTAAATCCACTAAGCATGAACACATTTTATGTACACGTTAATGAAAAGAGTCTCAGACAAAGAAATACATTAAATGTGTTTGGGGTTATATTATATTATTATATTATAAGATATGTGGGTTCTTGGGAAATTTTAATGATCAAGTTGTGAAAGACTTTCATCCTATAAATCTGTTCTTTCCATGTAATCTGAATTCTTGGAGCAGATCGGACTTTTCTTTAACACAGCAAAATAGTGTGTTAGCCTTAGAGGAGGAATGCGCTTTCTGAGCTTCCTTTTGTTTCAGTAAGTATCTACACACATGGCACCAGTCACAATAGTTCACAGTTCATCTCTAATCCAGGATGTTGGAGAATAACTGACTTGAAGGAGGAAATCCCTTCACACAAGCGATTAATCTTCTATTTAAGAAAATAATCAGCAGATTAACTGATGATGAAAATAACTTCTCGCTGCAGCTCTAAACCAACGAGTCATTTTCTGGAGTTGTCATTTGTTGAAAATCATGTTTACCAGCATTTCTTATAATATTAGAGGAAGTCATTAAATATTAAGCTCATAGAACGGTGTCAGGTTTATTTTGACATGATAAATAGGACAAGGGGTTTCCAGGAACCACAAACACATCAATGGGTTTTAGGTTTTGAGGTCAAATTTATTTATTTTAATATAAATCCTCAAATTTTCTTTGGCAGCACTAAATATAATCTACCCCACAATCCTCTCTTTACTTTAGATTTTGCTTTTAAACAGTACATCGCTGTTGTATACATATAATCCTAGATTAACGCTGATGAATTCTTTAAAACTAGATGTCGCACAGGACCAGCTGACACGGAGTTACACTAAATTCCAGGGTCCCGTTCACCACCGACAGAAGCCTCATCGTCAAATAAAAACAAATAAATTGCTGCGAACTGGAACGAGTAACCCTGAGCTGGAGAACGCACATTGTGTCCTGCCTTTCAAGATGACAGTTAGAGCTGAATCGTGCGCCTCCGAGTCTGAAAGCAGGTAATTTGCATTCGAAAAAATGACAGCAACAATGTCTACAAGTGCTCATTAGGAGAAAGGTGAATATTGGGCTGTGACATTGCAGAGATCTGTTCCGTGTAATTTGACACTTCACAGGTGTGAACAAAGAGGCTTTACTTTGTTTGATACAACTGGAAACTGGAATATTTATAATGTGTTTTACAGAGTTAAAATAAATCTCAAAAAACAAGCATTTCTTTAAATCGCAGATAGAAATCATCCCCTTTATATCGCAGCAGAAAATCTAAAAGGCTCAGAATACTTTCCACATTTCTTCAGTATTATTTGGTTCAAATCTCCTCCTCGAGCCTTCCTCTCAGATGTTGCACACACAGCGCAGCATCATCCGCCTGGAACTGTGTTCTGGTGGACGCCCACCGCCTCAGCAGCACCTCGATTGCAATCACTAACGAGAGGCCTTTCACCCACGGTGCAGCGGCGCATTGCTCATTGATCCTAATGAAGCAGGATACAAACACACACTCTGGCTCAAAATGAGGAGAAAGCCTACTCACTGGTCCACTTCGGATCATCTATTCGCCACCCTGCGTCGAGCCGAAACTCGGGTTCCACGAGCACTGAGGCTATTCTTATTTTCAGAAATGTTTCAGATGCTTTTCAAGGATGGAAATAAGTGTTTTTTATTTATAACCACATACATTTATCCACTCATTCCAGAAATGTCTTTCTGCACGTGGAACATATATATTTCAACCGTTCATCTTATCAGCTTCACACTGGACCTGTGCCCAAGCAAGTGCCGAATTGAATTTGGTAAGATTTGGACACACGATAGCTTAAATAATAACAATCTGTAAACAAACAGTCAACCAGTGCTTTATAGCAGCAGCTGGAACTCATCAACGCAAGTCGGTGACGACAACAGAGTCGATCTTCACTGAACTTTGAATAAACAGCAGAGCAGCTCTTTGTGCAGCAGCAGTGGTGCAGCTTCAGGGTTCTGCAGACTGAGCCCAGCAGCAGACATTCACTCGCTGCAGCTCAATTACTGCAGGTCACTGTTACAGTTTCAGGAAGAAAAGCTGCATAACCAGCATCACCACAGGCCAAACAAACAGGCAGGTTTAGAATGGCTACTGCACTGCACGTCTAAAAACCACTGATACACTGGACTTGAAATAAGCACATTTGTATTTTTCTTTATATTTCTCTGTTATATGACTGAAACCGAACAGTGGCGAGAAGACAGTAACCAGGTAAGACAGTAAAAAGGGAGATTTCAACAGATAAGACTGAAATCGTTGACGCTGCCAGCACAAGCACACAGATGCACGTTGGGTATATTGATTTGTGCAACTATCCAAATGCAGGAGATGTGACATCAGTGCATCATGCGCATTTTGTTCTACCGACCGAGCTCCAAGTCCGAAGTCTCACTTACGCAATATCCTGGGCTCATGTGATATCCTTGACAAAGAGACGACGCATCTCGGCCTCTGCTGAGCCTGACCTGTTTCTCTCTGACAGGCCAGTCATAGCAATGCCAGATCACATAGCCGGGCCGGCTCTCTGATCACTGACCCAGTGCCAAACATGTCTCTTTTAAACTCCCCCAAGACACTTGAGACGCAATCAAATATAATCCTCAGATTTTTTCTTTTTAAAAAGTGAGACATTCTGTGGCAGCCGTCAGATGAGTCATGGCTTCCCTTTGTGCTCTCCCATTTGCTCCCTTTGCAGACGAGGTCCCCGCATGCATATCTCTGCATATCTTTACATTCCCTCTCTCGTGGCTGCAGGTGATGTGTCACAAGCGTTTACTGTGAGGAATGAGCGGGGTGGCACAAACAGATTGGCCAGATATTAAAATTGGATGACAATTAATGACCGTGTGCTTTTAAGCGCAGGAGGATAATGACTGTGCGCACCTATAGGGCCACGCTCTCCCCAGGCCATTCATATTCAGTGTTTAAATAGGCACCTGCCACAATATCCTCACCAGTCTGCAGGCTTTTTTATGTCCGCTGTGCACAACATTGTTAAATAGAGAAGCTGATGAGGTGGAATGTCGGAGGAGATTGCTCACGACAGGCCGAGTCGAGTCGAGGAGAGAGAAATCATCATTTTCTTTCCTCTTTTTCCCTTGACCGGCAGAAACCGATGTGACAATCGGATTTAAAATTGCTGCACATTTCAGAGGAAGGGGGCGAGCGGGCGGTCTGTGTTCCATGTTCCGTGCGTCTATGTGTCTGTCAGTTCTGTGCTTGGGTGTCATTTGAGCGCATGCGGGGATGATTGTCGCTGGGATTCATCTCCTGAGTGGCAGATAAAAAAGAGATACAGTGCCTCGCAGCCGGGTGGAGAGGCGGAGGAGATTGGAGCGTAACGGATAGCATGAAGCACATCGGGCACAACATCTTGAAATCATCTTCGGGGCCGCGCATCGGCCTCAGATAGCGGCTGCTCGTGCATTTCCTGAGCGTTGTACGCAGTCATGTAAATTCCTCATGACAGTGTCAACAAAGCATCGCATTTCAGCCACTTAGTTCCATGTGCGGAGGCAATGGTTCCTCCTTGGCCTCGTTTGCTTCAAATCATTTTCCTGATTGCTGGTGAGTTTGCTTTTTTTTAACTGCTGCTGCTTTCGTTCGTCGAACAGACACAACCGTCCGCCCTCCTCCCTCTTTCTCTACGTGGTCTTTAGCTCATCCTCTGAGGCCTCAAACACATCTTCTTTTTCCCCTGATGACAGCAGTTCCGTGATGCGAGACTGTGTCCATATCGCTGAGCTAAGCCCCGTCCCATTTGCTCTGCTTCCCTTTTCACCTTTCCTCCTTAAATAATAGGTTTCTGGCCTTTATTGCCGGTCACGGACATTGCGAGGCCATAAGACAAGACGGTAACCAAAATTAATGTGTCCCCCAGCCTGGACTTTCTCCTGGCTGACCGCTTAACGGTCTAGAGAGCATGGACACATAGTAAAAGACCGCTAATGGGAATTGGACGAGTTGAAGCACATACAGAACCATTAGATCATAGACAGTAGGATGGATAGATAACAGAAATGTATTTCCCCTCAACGCGACTGAATGATATATCACAGCGTGGAGTGCTTTAGCCGTGTGTTTGCGTCTGTTCATTTAATAAAACTCCACATTTGCCTGATGGTTACAAATGACTCATCTGATGCGAGTTGATTTCATTTCCTATTCGTTCGCCGCATGGTTTTCCTGCTTCTTCAACCTACGGGTGAAAAGTGGTAAACTACTTTTCCTCCGTCTTATCAGCAGCGAGGAATAAAGCTTTCTAGAGGGCACCTATGTCAGATCCTTCACACTTGTCATCATCAAGCCTCTCATCAAGCTCTGTGCTCGAGTCTGCCGCCTTTTCTCGTCCGTCCCGACAGCGTTTTGTTTCCCTGATGAGAAACACAAAGGGGAACATATTGAATAGGGTGGCGGCGGGGGAGACATGAGGCGTCAGAGACGTCGGTGTACACACATCTCCTGGCTAATAATCTGGCAGAGGAGACAACAGTCATTCATCTGCGTTGCCGGTACAGGCAGGTTGACTTTTCTGACTGAAGAAGGGGAATAATTGCGCGGCTCTCGTAACTGATGAATGCGGCTGAGACTGTAGTGCCGAGAGCGTCTCGACTCCCCCCCTCCCATTTTTTTTTTTTTTTTTTTTTTTAAAGTGCAGGAGAAGATGAAAAGAGGAAATGCACACAGAGGAGCATTTATGTAACAACACAAAGAGTATGTATGAAATAAGCTGCGTTCCACTTAGCACAGCTCCAAAGAAAGACAAGAGGAATCAATAGGCACCGGCAATTTTGCCCTCTTGAGGAGAGGAAGCTCCGAGCAAACAAATACGCAAAGGTTTTCAGTTGTGTGTTTCTTCAAATTCAAACATCTTTTCTAAAATATTTGCCATTCATTCCTGTCTGTCGAAGTGATTATTTATTTATTTCTTTTTCTGGTTTTTTTCTCTTGCACACATATACAACTGGAGTTTAAGGGTTTGTGGAACTAATCAAAAACTTGTACAGTACAAAGCTCAGGAGAGAAAAAAAAAAGAGTCAAACTCCGGCATCAATATTCGCTGTCTGCATGATTCTGAGGTTTGATCATGCAGAAGTTTGCGAGAATAAAAGGAAGTTTCTTTTGTCTCAGATGTCATCTCCTTCTCTCCTGTCCTCCTGCTCCTCTTCCTCTCTCCTCCCGCAACCTTCATCCTTCTCATTCAGCCCCCTTCACAAACTTGTGCTTCATTTGCAACACTATCCCCAGGTCAGCTGGGTGGGTGTGGTACAGAATGTGAAGTAATCTCACTTGCTTGATTCTATCAATCCTCTTTTTCACCCGGGTTTTGAACACCTCAATCAAACCTCCCCTCAAGGTCGCCTTTGTAGCATGCTCGGCAGATTAAGTCCCCCGTCCGTGTGCAGTGTGCGCTTTGAACTGGAGACATCACCCAGAGAAAGATAAAGAAGCGAGGGAGAGGAGAGAGAGGGAAAGGGGGGAGTCCAAAGAGAGAGAGGCTGGCAACTGCTGAGATGAGGCTTTTTTCTGTTGTTTTTGCTTTATCCTTTGTGTGGGTATTCTGCTTTTAGTTCGGCAGAAGAAAGCACAGCGCGGATGAATACTCAGGCCATCAAGGTCAACATACATACAGACTTAATTGGGCCCAATTGTTTTATTTTGAAATTCACAGAGATGCCAAAAATGGACTGCAGACGTTCAAATCAGGCCAATTTCAGCAGTTTATTGATGTCAACCGTGTCCACTGAAAGTTGTGCAACATAATTTCTGTCAGCGCTCCAGCAGTGCTTTAACCCCCCCATCCCGTGCGCCATTGTCAACACTTGAGCGTCTCAAACTATTCCATTAAAGCCCGAGCCTGTCAGCAGCAGACTACGCCGTGTGATGTCAGTGATAGCAGCGGGGACAGGGACGAGCGTTGTGAATGGTCTGCTGGAAGCAATGTTCAATTTACAGCAGTCAGAGATTTCCATCCATCATCGGCACAATGAGGGGAGTGCTGGAAAGAGAGAAAAGGAAAACAGGAAGGGAGGGGAGTGATGCTCCCGTTTTTTTTCTCCCCCTTCTGTTCTACCTCATGGACTTGAATACCAACTGGAGCGCCGCGTGGAGAAGACTGCGTAAAAAAGGCGCAGGGGTTTGTGTGAGCGCACGCATTGCTCACGCTCGCAGCCATGAATGATTCCACGGCTTTTCCTGCTTTCTTTCATCGCAGCAGCGTAGAATCCCATGTTTCTTCTCCTCTCTCCCTCTGCACTTGCTCTGCTTCTTATCAACAGGGAGGTGCAGCATCTCTCCTCTTTCATCTGCATCCTCATCTTTCCTCCACCCTATTCCACCGTGTCTCTCCAGCTGCTGTTTGAATGCACCTCCTCAACATACATCACCGGGCATCATTGTGATGCTCGAGGCTCAACGGCATTCATCCTAATATCCGCGTGCTATCCAATTTGCAAGAAGAATGAAATAATCTTACCAAGACAAACCAATCATTCATCAAACTACTCGGCCACACCAGAGACATCACTCCACCCGCCCCACCTGCCATCCCCATCCTATCTGTTTCTTCTGTTGTCAACCTACGAGGTAAAATACAGGCACGCCACTTCCTGTCACCACCGGAGCCAACAGCCAATCTCCATCATCATAATAGATGAAGTTATGCTCACACACCAAGACATTAATACATTCCACATTTTTCAGGTCCCACGGCGCCAGCTTAGTCCATCCCATGAATTTTATTCCAACGTTATGCTTAAATAAATCTTAATTTAAAGGGTTCTGGTGCAAGCTTTTACTCAAGCCCCCCCCCCCCTTGTTCGCATACATCACGGACAGCGAGACATATCAGCGATATATTAACCGAAAAACGCTGCCAAGACCCCCACCCCGCCCCGTCTAATTACATGCACTGAAGATCTGTTGCCTAGAAAAGAGGTTGCCTTAAGCCACAATCCCCATGAGGTTCATCCCCACCTCTCATCTCCTCCTCCAGCCGTGTTTCGTGCGATTTTCCATCCTTCTCCACAAGGCCTACTTCCCTCCATCTGTAGCCTCTGGCCCTACCCGTGTATTGCTCTGATTCAATTAATTAGTATGTGGCTCGTCCAGAGATTTAACGCATAATGATATGTTAGCCCTGCCACTGCGAATATCTTAAATTGGTCTAATCCCAACGGGCCGCTTGGGTAACCTCTTGTTTCTCGCAAGAGGGTCACATTATTAGAGAGCAGTGAGGTGTGTAAAGGGGAATAAGGTGATGCAGAATACATGTTGGTCTTGTGGGACAGGGCGAATGTGAGAATCAATGAAAGCAATCCGCGTGTGCGATTGAATTTATTGTAAACTCCACAGAGGACGAAAGAAAAAAGGGTTCTATGGATTATACAGAGGTCACGTAATCACACACTCATCGTGAGTAATGAAAAGAAGAATCACATTCTCGATAGAGTAGTACAGTTGAACTAAATATGAGTCAAATAATATAGATTTAAGGGCAACTTCAATGTGAAAATGTTCTTTTCCTATATAAGATATCAATTGCAAGCTAAATATTGATGCGTAAGCTCACACTGATAGAAGCTTTCTTCTTCCTGTTTGACCACGAGCTTATCCTGGATCATTTGTGGCTAAATTTAACATGCTGCTGCTGTCTTTTGGAAAATATGACATTTTTGGGAAAGGTTATAATTTGAAAACCTCTTCAAGCATGGCTTTCTTCCTCGAAAACCGCACAATTTCTCGTTTCAGAACCACGACTTGTATTTTTTTTATTCTACCTGTTATTATTCATACATTTGCGGCTTTTGTGTGTAGCTACTCTTTTAGCAACTATCATCACATGTCAGACGTCATTGATTAGGCGGTCCTATTTTAAAGCACCAGAAAACCTCGGTCGCCTGACATTCAAGGATCAGCTAACTGCCCAAGCTGTCATGTTTTGTTCTTTATGTCCCACACACCTCTGTCACATCCCTCTCGCCATTCATCATGCAGTGAAAAGGAAGCATTTGTCTTGTGAATTACCAGGCTAATCAATTGATCACTCATCGTCATCTAAATGGAAGCTCAAGGTTAATTTTGCATGGCTGTTGAGAGTTTGAATAAACGATGGAGCACTTTGACATGAGCAAGAAAATGAAAAAAAGCTAGGTCTGTTCTTAAACACAACCTGATACATTTATTCTGCCTACGATGGAAATTTGGCTGTGATTTTTACGTTAAATATGTTAAGCAGCAACTAGTTCTCTATTTAAAATGTGACACATGCATCATATTTGATGGGAAAATCTTCTTGTGTGAAAATCAGATTGTGCAAATAATTATATGCAACAGCAGCTGCTAAATCCAACCATGACAAAAGACATAATGAAAACAATCATTTGTGCATCCAAAGGAATTGGACAAAAACACTGGTAAATTGTACCACAAACAGCAATTTGTTGCCTGTCTTTGTTTGTAGGCTCTCCAACCTTTCAGGAGCACGGCTATAAGCAGCCCGTCTCCGAGCCGCTTGATGACTCCTGCCAGCAGAAGGTTGGGATCACTTTTCCTGTGATTAGTTTCATTTACGCAGCTTTCCTATGCTTGGTAAATTGTTGCCGCTGAATGGGGGCGGAATGACGCACGGTTGGCGGAAGCTAATTTTCCATTTGAGGAAGCTGTCTGCAAAATAATAATCTACGGTTTGTTATGTGAAAATGATGATCTCCCTCAGCCCTCCTGGGAGCTGGGTAATGGCACAGCACTGGGGAGGCCTTCATGCCATAACTGTGCTTTCCCACAACTGGCTTGTTAGCCAGAGAACCCGAGCCTGTCACCACGCAGGAAGGCTGAGACTGCAGCATCTGCCACAGGCTGGCATGGGGATGTTTTGAGGGTGGCACTGCACGCTGAGCAACATATCTTATCAGTGGGAAAATGAATTGTCTTTTCTTGTGTCTGTGTCTTCTTGTTTTTGCTTGGACAGCAGTGTCTTGGACATATTAAACTCTACAGTCTGTTTTCTTTGTTTTCTGATCACTGTTCATCTTCGTATGCTACAATTATCAAATATATCTTCATTTCATTCTTTATTTTACTTTTCATCACTGTTTCATTGCAGTTATTACTTTCTTCAATGGCCAGTGGTGAAAATCAAGTACTGCACACAGGCTCAAAATGTCATGCTACTCGGGTGGGAAATACTTTTACGACAAGTGTCTGAATATAAAGACAGAATAGACGTCTTCACTTTCTCCCACTGTACAAAAATAAAGCCGGGGGCCACCATTTTGCGGTGGTGATGCCATAAGTGAAATAAATAATTTAAACCATACCTACAAAAATAAAAGCCTGAACAAACATCAGTGATATAAGAACTAGCTAAAATGACAAACAGCATCTCTATACTGCAGTCAGCCACTAGGGGGTGATCAAGGTGTGCTGGCTTCAGTTTTGAGGAGCAGTCAAATCATCCATCTTTACATAGAGTCTATATTTTTAATTGCGTGACGCTACTCATTCATTAAAGCGTCACAGGAGCCTTTTCTCCACACTGATAATTTAATGAATAATAGTATGTTGAATTTATTACATTAAATGAATTAATAATGATGTTTGCTTAAAAAAACGTTATTTGTGCACCATAAAGAAAAGAGAACATCTTAACGTGTTTGCTCCAGAATTGTAACGTTGAACAAAAAGAGACAGAATCATGGTTTACTATAAATAAACCGTCTCTGAGCCGCTCTGAGAGCCATGAAACTTATTACACTATCTGGTCTCTGGCTGTGAGTCGGTGTCGTACCAGTTGAAAACTAAAAGGTCATTCTTCACTGAAGAGTTATGCAAGTGGCCTTTAGAGGAGCTTCATTTGGTATGGGGTGTGTGTTCCTATAGGGGAGGTCTAGTAAAAACGGGGCTCCGGCTTCTTGTATTCAGCTCGGGTGCGGCGAGGGCAACAATCGACTAATCCTCTTTCTCCCCCCGAAGTTTGTCTGTTGATTCAAATCCGGCGAGCTGAACTTTAAAGCATCCGAGAGGAGATAAGATGCCGAGATACGGGGGTGTGAAATTCAAAGTCAAGGATACAAGTTGTGGGACCTTGCTCTGTTTATTCTTTTATGTTGTGGGTTTTCAACTTTTTCTCCTTCGGTTTACAAAAGACGCCTGATTTAGAGTCTTGATGCTGACCAGGATTAATGATCCACTCACATCTGTGTATAAAACCTCAATCTATGTGTCATTATATCCCCTGCACTTTCCCGACAGGCACATTGAAATACACATCATATACAGAGACACTTTGACACACATGTGATTAAATAAAGGAATTACCCTGAGCAGAAAGGGTTTGATATGAGATATGTTTTCTTTATTACCGAGGTTTCTTTTAGCCCATGCAAATCTACATTGTTAGCTTTAGGCATGTAGCTGTTCATACGGCCGCATATTATCTGGCATATAATTTTTCCTCATTTAGTATTGAGTCCATAAGTGCTTCCCTTCTGCTGGAAATTAATTACTTGAGCTGACATATTGAATAAGACAAAGAGCAGAGGTTTCCCCACTCGCTGTTTTTGACACTTGATGCTCGTCTTTAAATTGAATTACGACCAACACAGAGGAGGAACAAACAAAACAAATTGTGATTTAACGTGTTTATCTAACAGAAGATTTAATTACGTCCGTGTGATTTTTATTTCCCTGAGTATCGATGACCCACTTCCATAGATTTTTTGCTCCGTGTTTGGCTTCCACCAGCTCTGCTTTTCCTGGTTAGCTGTTTAAAACGGAGGTCAAAGGGTCGTGGCTTTTTAAATCTCGTGCTCTGCTCTTATAAATACCGCCCCCCCCCACATACACACATGCAGATCGACTCCGAGCGCCCAGCCTGGTTTTTATGGGCCAACTTTATCATTTCCCTGTTCAATAATCCATCAACATTTACATTCCATTAATCATCCCGCTGTCTGAGTTGGAGTAGCGCTCCAGGAAGGGCCCCCTGGGCAGTGCACCGGCCCTCCCTCATTAGCCATAATGCACACACACTCATCCACGTGCACACACACGCACACACAAGCAGAGACATTCACGTGACTTACAGCTCAGGACGATATTGACTTCAACAACTTGATCAATGCACTAAAATGCATCAAATGACGTGTAATAGTGTATTTTTCACAAACTAGTGTATCAATGCATGAACGTGCACATTCATGTTTTAACAGACAGTCAGAAAGGTAATGGAAAGTGTTGAACATTGTAAAAGAAAGAAGAAGAGAAAACTGTTTGCATTCAACAATCAGCTCAGTGACCATGCCTGCACCACTCCAGGGTTTTAAGCTCTCATCTATACTCTGTACATGTGTACACACACACACACACACTCACGCAAGTCAGCCTGAAGAGCAATGAAATCAGTCTGCCACTAGGCTTCAGTGGCATAACAGTAGGGGGTGCTGGTGAGCTGGTGAGGCATGATACGACCCCAACTGTGCTGTTTAGGCCTTTACTGTAGAGTGCATGCGCACACACACTCTCTAAACATCTCCGCCCCCCTCCCCCCTGCACTCTCACACACATCACAGCGCAGATGAACTCACTTTTCCTAATCTGCTCCGTATTAGTCCACAGAATAAGATTCCTATCAGATTAATTCCCTGCTGTCGAACAGATGAAACCGAGTGTTCTGAAATAAGTGTGTGACAGAAGTGTATGTTCGCTGGAAGACACAGTTTAGATGATGGATCAGAAATGCATGACATCTGCTGTCACCATAGACTCCCCAGTGATGACTTCGCATGGTGAGTCGGTTCAGGCAAAATGTTCAGCGCCGCATCACCTTGTGATGTGCGTGTGGATCTCATTCACTTTAAACATCCATAAATCTCCAGGCAGATATCTGTTGTTCTCTGAGGCTCCAATCTATTATTTTGTGAACTTCTTAAATCTAAAGTGTAGAAACAGGAGGAACATACCCTCCTTTCAGGGGCTAACTTTGATTAATTGTGACAAATTCAATTCAAGTAAGTTAAAATGAAAGCAAACAACAACAACATTTCAGCAGGAAGTGATTGTTCTCTATCTCTATATCTCTATTTGACAAATATTGTTTGGCTGTCGAAACGAACGGGCTGGTGTTTGTCATCTTGAGTTTGTTTGGTTCTTTCAAAACAAGATGTCATCAGAAAACCCATTTTTGGAAACCGAAATTGTAAGTAAAGAACAATGAAGTATTTTTGCTGATGTTTCTAAGGACATGACATTTCAAATGTGGACACAGTAAAAAAAAAAAAGAACTAAATCACCTTCTCGTGGAACTGCTCTGTTTCTTCTGGTTCAATCTTATCTGAAGACGTGCACACGAAGGACAGAGGGCTCGTTTCCTTTCTGCATACAAACCTAACATAGAGCAAAAATTTGCCGTATATTGTTAAGTGCGTGAATCCATTCTCTCCAGTTAAAGGCTAAAATCTCTTTCAACAGTGAGTTTGTGGAATATGTTTTTTTTTTGCAGGGTCACTGTAGCCTGCAGGAAAATTAAGCAAAGCAGTACTCTACATGTGAAATATGCTCTCTGCTGGATGACTAATGACAGACCTCCCTGGTGGCATATCTACACTTTGCACATTAAGGCAGAAAATGCTAATGTGAGCATGTGAATATCAGAGTGTGGAGATTAAGACTCTGCGGCTTGGAAAGCTTGTAATAACAAGCTGATGACCTGTGTTTCTTTATTATATTTAATAAAATGGGAAGCTGGCTGCAAACAATTTTAAAATTCTATAAGGACTGAATATTAATTCAGCTTGTTTATCCTTTAGAGTGATAAATAGAAAAATATGGAGGTTTTTTTTTTTTTGGGGTGGTTTATTTTGTTTCATCAAAAATATCCGCATGTCAGTCGTAACAAAGCAAATGTCATTGAAGGGGGTCTCTGGGGTTCCAGTCATATTTTCTCTACAATAATGTATGATAATTGTCAGGGTTTCTGTTATGTTGCTCTTTTGACTACGAACATCTTGTTGTCTATAAAGTGTGAATTACATTATCATAATGCACTGAAAATATTTCTGCGGTGCAAATAAGCACCTTTGTAAGTGTAAAAGTACGTGAGATGAGGTTCTCACAGTTCCTCTGATTGGTGTGTGTTGGCTTTTATCACTTGCATTCACCATCATTAACGAAGGACGCTGTTGTCACACAACAAAGAGCGGCGTCTCAATCACTGCAGAACGAAGATTAAATGTCAGGAGGTCTCGGATGGTAATGAGACGGATAGGGAGTATTTTGAAAACTCTACTATATGTACTCTGGTTTTATCAAGGCACTACTTGAGATACTGCTTAAAGGTTGTATGTAAAGGTTAGAGAAAGGTTTTGTGTATATAGATACATACTGCCACTAGGTGTCACACCAGAGCACCAGCATCTCAGATCAAAACAAATGCTCACGTTAGCATGTCTCCCATCGCCGGTCACTAACATTATGAAACATACAATTTACATAAAGATGAACGCCTTCCCAAATGTCAAATCAAAGCACATGGCTGCAGTAAAGGTCATGAATCCTGCCTCCTACATGTTAGCGGATGGGACATTAAATAACTGTTCAATACATTTTCCTCAAAGAAGGTATCTGGCATTTTAAATGGTTCTTATCAGACTGATGTTTGCTGATTCTTTTATCCAGTGGGTTTGGTAATTCGATGGTATAATAACAAGGTGAAATGTCATGTATTGGCTTGAACGGCAGATTCTGTGTCCAAATTGTGTCTTTGCTGCAAGATGGCGGCTTTTGGCCTAATTTCTGGATTGTGGGAGGACGCATACTTTGCTCATTTTAATATACAGTCTTCGTTAACCATCAAGTTACTTTGACATCAAAGGGAATCAAACTCTGTTCAGAATCAAGTCTGAGCTCTTAAGCAGCTTGTGGAGCCACACCAGTATTGACTCCGATCTTTGACTGAGGGCTTTTTAGTCAAATAAACTGTATTTTTCGGGGGTTGAAGGGAATTCTACAAGGTTTCTTTCACTTTGTTTTGTTCACAGAGAGAACTCGCACCATCATGCACAAGTAGCTGTAGCTGTCTATTCACTTTTCAAGGAGCCTTTAGACATCTGTTAAACCAGAAAGAATGTTGTGCATCACAATATGATGATTATGTCATACACAGGATATAACAGGCACGCTCCAACAATTTTTTCTTAACTCAGATTTGCTTGCGCCGTTCTTTCTGTAAATCAACAAAATGTAAATACAGTGGATTAATGAACATTACATAACGATGGCACCCAAACCTGCAGACTTGTGCAACAAAAGGCTTCGCAACGGGTCCTAGCCCTAATTAAATTATTTCCGTATTTGCACGCCACAATAGGAAAGAGTAATTAATTTTTTGCTCAAGTGCATTACCAAAGGCAATATCAAGTTTATTAAATGTGTCACAAATTAGTTTGATTAATTATATTTGCTGGAAGTTGGGGAAACTGAAACTTCATATAATTATACTGAATGGAGATGTTTTCATATTACAAAGTAAAAGAGGGGCGGGGGGGGGGGGTGCTATTAACACATATTGAATCATTTCACAAGCCACTATTTCTAACTGCATGGGGACAAAGTGACAGCGAGAAGCCCTGCAGATGAGAGCGACAACACACACACACACACACGTTGACACCACACATCCGCACACACTCCATGTGAGACAAGCAGGACAGCAGGACTTCTGCTGTCACTCTCGAACACTTTGCTGTTTTCAAGAGTTAATTATACTGCGCTCACACTCTTCTCTCACACCAACTTAAACCCGGAGTAATTAACAACACCTTTTCTATTCTCGTCAAAGTATCTGATGGCTGCCACCCGAGCTTGCGATCGCAGAGCAATACATTTTGCTACTGTTGCTTTTCTTACTTTGCTGATCTACAGGCTGTGCTTAAATACCAGCACTGAAAAGCAGTGTCGCCAGATAATTCCCCCGGGATATTGCCAGGTGATGACGTATTTAGCACATTAACGCTGTCGTATCGTAATAATTGTCCTGTTTCGAGTTTGCAGGAAACAAGACGCAGACTAAATGGCAGATATAGAGGATGTTGGACTCAACAACAAGTAAAAAGGCTTAAATCTGAAGTTGGCATATAAACAAAAGAAATCCAAACTGGTACTAGAATTACCCCCCCACATTCATTTCTCAAGACTCACGTAAGGTCACTGTGACCTTTAACTTTTGACCACACCTAATCAATTATTCTCTGAGTCCAAGTTACAACTGGTCAAAATATAATAGAAGAAATTCCCTAAGAGCAGACGATTTACATTCATATATTGTTTATCCAACATTTTTAAAAATAAAGTCACAAAAATGAAGTCAAACTGGACGATGCACATTCTAAATAAACTTTTTTTTTTTCCCTTTAGGGACTGAATAAACTTGAAGAGGCCTTTGTAAGTTTTTGTGTTTTCAAAGCGAGAAGTTTCCCAAGTCGATAACTCACAGAACTTCCATAAAACTAAATGGAAAGAAATTCAGAGAACAAAAGCCTTGAGTGAATGGTGAAGAGAAAACAGAGCGACAGTCACAAGTATGTCCCAAACATAAAGTGTATGTAAATATCTACAACACGACTGCTACCTAAAAGTGAAGAAACAACACATAACGTTCTAGAGGAGACGTGTTTTTATTTTGCCTTCAAACTTCTGCTTAAGTAGATGTGTTGTGCCATAAACAAGACAATTGTGCGATGGCCTGCATCTCTGACTCAAATCATCATCTCAACTTTAATCTACCCATCAGCTGCACAGACATCAGGCGTGAACGACCTCGGCATCATCCGCTCCCTCCGTCACGTTCATCCCTTTATGATTAAAAGGTGAATCAAAGAAGGAATGATGCAGGATGGGGGCATCCATCCATCCTCACTATCGTCTGACTCCGAGAAGCTTTTTACTCTCTTCAGTGATCATGCAGCTCACCTCTCATTTCAATACAGGGCTGAGTGCACACTGCAATCTGGTCCTTGTAATGAAAACATACATTCCAGCTCCTCTTCCTGAAAGGGGGCCCCTATTAGAAGACTCAGTCTCATTGATTGAAATGCTTTTAAATGTGCACGTGTCCATTAATGCAGGAGGGGAAGCTTTTGAGAGGCACAACAGCACGAGACAATGGTTATATACATAAGTCCTTCAATGTGAAAGTAGCAGCGAGTTCCCAATTAAAATGTGAGGAATATTTTTTCTTAAACCACGCAGCCAATAAATATATTCCAGCTCCGAATGAATTAACTCCAAACCAACCCAACAGGCCTCATGATATTCATCAGTAATGCTAAAATGTTATTTTCCAACGGAGGGATGTTTAATTAGAAAACCTGACTGCTCTCACACCTTGAAACAAACTCCATTTGATAAACATCGAGTAGCTTACGGATGCATCCTGAAACAAGGACAAAGGGTTAAAGCACTGACTTGAATCAGTAATGGCTTTTTACAAAACCAAACAAAATCTAATTCATTGGGTTTATAAAGAGCAAAGGGACACTGGGAGTCTTCTGTCCTGTGGTTAAGATCTGTGATAATATATATACTCGTGGTGACCCCACCACCCCCCCTCACACGGCCCCCTGCTTTAATGAAGGGAGGGGAATTGATTCAACATGCTTCAGCCCCGTTAAACCATTAAGAATCCGTCTCTCACCTCTCGTCGGAAGCTTCCACGTGAAGTTAAGATCTCAACTTTTTTTTTTTCCTGAATGACGCACTGCTATCAAATGCATCTAACGCTGTCTCCCTGTGGGAGCAAAGCAAATACAGTAAATGGTGTCCGCTGCAAACCTGCTAGATTTAATCTTGCCTGCTCCTTACGGAGTTTGCCTTCGTATTCCTCTTGTTCCTTTCTCCTGAGGTTATCGCTGTTGTCTAGGGTGGGGGTGGGGGGAGCTGTGCGTTTGATCTGACCCCTCAAATTCAATTACGGCCCAATCAGATCCCGGTGAGATTGACCTCTGAGCTAGTAAAAGTGGTCTTGTCTCGTTTGGAAAATAGAGGCACAGATCCAGTTATGTGTTCAGAGAGAAGTCCTAGAGGACTTGAAGGGGGGGGGGTGTTTTAGATGATTATCTAATCGGAGGGTAAGGAGGGGAGATAAAGAGTCGAACGTGAGAGAGAGAGAGGCAGACAAGCAGACACGAGAGAACTGACAAATCAGAAATCTCCCAATCGCCTTGTTTGCCCTCCTGTATTTAAACATACCATTGACGTTTCAATCCAGATCCACAAACAGCTCATGTAGCCGCTCCTGATGACGCGCGGGAGCAAGTAGCGCATCCTCCTCGGTTTAATCTCCCTAAGTGGAAAGAGAATAAAGTGTACATTAACTCTCGAAGTGCTGCGGGGTGCAGACGGATCAATTTTGTTATTTGTGTGGAGAGTTCTGTCAGAAAAAGAAAGCTGCCCTGCTCCCAGTGGGCCCTGACATGACATGATCGACGAGGAAGTCTACAAATGGATGATCACTCTCTGATGCCAAATCGTCCGTTAGTTAACGTGATGCCTACAAATAAGTTTCCTGATTTTGAATCGTGAGGCTTCAGGGACTAAACATTTTGACAGTAAGCTGTTTTGTGCACAGTTCACTTGACTGGCAACAGTCGACCATGAATTATTCAAAAAAACCATTCCAAATATCACCCAATATCATCCCAGCAAACAGTGGATGGAGATATTCATATCTTTCGTTTGACTCCTGACCTTTTCACAGGCCTGTTTCTCATTCATTCCCTTCGCATCAGTATAAACCAATAAAATCTGACGGACAAAGCCTTGATCAAATAGCAGCACCGGGGAGGCATCAAGAGAAGGGAAACTGCAGATGAGACTGTCTTGAAGTGGCAAACACTTGGCAAGTAAAAATAGCTGTAATAGCCGGAGGTACGTTGACTGTCTGAAACTCCCCCGAACTGATTTTAGGTACGGCGGCAAGTGTGGGTGTGAAAATGGCCCTGAGAGTCGTTAAGCTGCTTTAAGAGAGGCAGCTGAGAGGATGCAGAGGAAAAATAAGATAAAACAGCATGAAACCTCAACCACACACTCTCACCTATTACCACAGTTCAGGGGATCTAAATGCTTTTATTGTGACATTCAACTAGAATACAAATTTGCTTTAATGGACTCAAGCTAAATACTTAAACAGCAAATGACAACACAGCAGAGGGAGACAGCACTTGAACCTGAAGTGATGATCGCCATAATTACATGAATGATACATGAACATGTGATGTACTATGGAAAAGTGCAATAAACGTTTCTAAATATAATCTCCTGGGTTTTGTTTTTCAATGTACCCCCTAAATATGCATACCCAGAATTCTTCACAGGTTCTCATTAACATAACGAGTAAAGCACCGTGCTCCCTCCAGTGCAGAATGGATGACACCTTTCTGCTAATTAATTGGTCCTGTTGTGCGGACCATCTTGAACCCCCCCGTGGCATTTTTCAAGTATTTGTTTTCCAGTCCACTTGATTTTTCAAAGCTAAAGTGATGATATTCAATTACACAAATGACCAGGTTGGATGCTAATGGATTATCCCTCTGCAAAAACATACCCTGAATTACTGCCCTGAGGTTTTGTGCCGCCGCCAAACCACTGCATTTTCTTTCCACATTATTTTTTCCCCCCAGACTGTGATGAAGTCACTTTGACCCCTGAAATCAAATCAGTAATTTTTTTTATCTAATTACAAATTGGTCAAAAAATTTTGAAGCCACTCTGACATTGACTTTAAAAATTTTAAACATTAACTTGTGAATCTATGTGAATATTTCCTTTGAGGTGTTTTTAAGATAACTTGTTAACCCTGTTTGTAAGGTCATGTGACCTTGGCCTCAGAGTCCAAGTAAAAGTTTGTATAAAATTTAACAGGCGTTCTTGAGGTATCTTAATCAGGAGAATGGGACAGACTGACGGACGACCCAAAAACATTATGCCTCCAGCTACTGGCTTTCGTCTGAAGCGAGACATGAAAAAAAAATAGGATATTGATAATAAATCAGGACCGTCAAAGAGCACATTAGTGGGTTATGTTGCAGTGTAGTTGCACTTTTATTCCTTCCATGCAGAATTTTAATCTTTTTTTTAGGTTTCTTTTGTAGTCCAGAAACCACCTGGGGAGCACCAGCATTGTGTGGCTGGAAGCACGGAGCTCTGCCAGGCCTGAGTTCCTCACAGGAGGTGAGGGTGTGTGAGGGCTTGCATGATGAGAGCAGCTGGAACCTGCACATTTTCCCTCAACCCATCATAATCATAATCCTTTTGCACTGTGCCGCAGCATGTTCGGTATGTGTGTGTTTGTGTGTGAGTCAGTGAGTAAGCAGGGGAGGGAGTGAGTGAACGAAAGAGTGAGTGATGGAGTGAAAGAGAGAATAAACTGAAGCACTTGTTGGCGGCTGCGTCAATCAGAGTCTCAAAATGTTACCGTAAGTCAACCGTGAACCAAATTTGCAGCAGCCACACGACCCGACAATAATCCCACGACGCCACGGACCAAGTTCAAAATGGGAGCTCGCTGCAAAATACTCATCACGCAGGATTGAGCCAGGGCTACTTAGCCATCCCATTTTCCACCATTAGAAACGAGAATAATTCTTGCGAATTCTTGTCTCCAAACAAAGAGTGTGAGGGAGAGAAGGACATTCATTCTCAAGTTTGGACCTTGCGCCCATTCTTTTATTACCTCCTCACTCAGGCCCTTTTATAGGAGCCAGGGGATGCAGGATGAAAATAATTAGTTCTAAAATTATTGGGGAATTTGAATGTAATTAGGTGAAGAAAATACACTACCGGCCTCTGCTAAAGGCCGCCTCACTACAGCACCACTGCTAATGTACATGACCAAGACTGTGAGATTTAAAAAGAAAGTAATGACACAGCCTTGGAAAAAGATCAACGAGAATCTCTGATATGTGCCACATTTTTTTACCCTAAATGCTTTGCACTATTACAAGTCCAAACATTTTTAAACCAGCTGCATGTGGGAAATGAACCCCTCACTCTTGAGCTGGCAGATATGATAAACATCAGTCCTGCAGTCCAGACATGTTTTGCAGGTTGGACACATGGGTAATTTCCCCTGATAGCAGGCTATGAACACTGTAAATAGATGGAAAAGGAAGTTTTTAGGTAACAGACGACAGGGTTGCATCAACAGGTATTCGTTTTAAATTTGCATTAGGAAACGTGCACTGAGAGAACATCTACCTATTTGTAGGAGATCTTGACTTTCACTCCGACCAGATGTGTGAGTTTGATCTATAATTTAAATCTTTTCATGGGGGAGACCGTTTGAGGGAGATTTATTAATTATTAATCAAGATCTCATGAAATTTAGTGAAACAAGTCTTTGAAACAGATTATGTGAAAACTGCAGTTTTACTACCATTATCATGTCTGTGCGTTAAATACACGTTGGTTTTGATAAGCCAGTTCACTTAGCTTAGCACATCGCCTGAAAGCAGCTAGCCTGGTGTATCTGGGTCAGGGATCTCTTTTAAATCCCTTCTTCAAACATATCTGTGAAACTGTGCAGATTTTACTTCTATTTCATTGACTTTATTTTTAAAAATTAATTTAAAAGAATCTTAATCTTTTAGAGTTCTTTTGAATGAATATTGTCTTTTAATATTTCTGATTCCTTCATTTTTGCTCATGATTTTAGGACCTGTATGTTTTATTTTGCTGCCCTCGTAAAGCACTTTGTAAATTTGATTTTGAAAAGTGCTCTATAAATAAAGTTACTATTGTTATTATCATCTGAAGGCGATGACCTCATCAGAAAAGCAGCAGTGATCTATTTGGGTGCAGAAAGGTGCAACATGCCCAACAGTTATAATCTGACATACAGAAATGCATTGTGGATCGTTAATGAAAAAAAGGGAGGCACCATGCGATAAAGCGTAACAGTAGATATCCGGTCTGCTGCCACCTACTGAGTATTGCACCAAAAATCCACAAATCCTGAATAAAAATCTATCATAGGTAATAATGATTATCATGCTTTCAATAAGGTAAAAGACATTAACAAAATAATGTGACCACATCTATTTTTCTTGCATCACACTAGCTCCATTTACTCTCAGGCTCAGCACTGCCAAGAGGACTTGCAATTGGCACAGATTTACATCCATGTTAAAGTTCACCAAAGTTGAACTCTCTGCACTGATTTATTTCGCCTCCTTGTGGGTCCGCTGATCTCAGCAAATCCATTGGAATTAATTCACTTTGCTGCAAAATCTTGCCATCATAAATCCTGGTGTGCCCAGGCTTTCTGTTTCGCTCACAGCAACAGCCTTCTTGCTATGACTCAGACCTTAACCCGGTTCATTTCATCAGGAATGAACTTCGCTGTTGTGGTGCACACCCATCTGCTGTCATGCCATCTAGTTTTAGACTATTATTTGTCGGCTACTGTGGCGTACATTGAGCCACACAGGTGACATCTGAACACAGCAGTGTTGTCGGATAATGTTAGAACTATGTTGCAGGATCTCATCTGTGAAATCATAGAGCTTGCATGTAAAATTCCCATTGCTTTCCCTATCTCATAACAACATTCATTACCAACCTTGGGCCATTCCAGAATCAGCGGGTCAGCACGGAACTGCTTTATATCCCTCTGAGAAAAGGGCTCTACCTCGTAAAAGCTTTATGCTGTAGCGCTGGCAGACATTTGGCATTTACATTTATCACCAACTTGGGTTAATTAAACTCGACCCATCCACCATCTTGATTACACAATGGTAAATAAAGACACAATATTTCTCTACGGTGGTGTCACGGAGGAGGGCGTGAAGAAGAACACGGAGAGGCCTGAACTGCACACCAACACGTATGTGTGTTCAGGCCACACAAGTGTCAGGGACGTCCTAGAAGCTCAGCAAACAGATGATAGAGACGTCTCAGAGAGGCAGCGAGACTGAGGATGACAAACTATAAGCAAAGTCATTAGTTTAGCAATTAGATTGCTTGTCTCGTGCACTTCATGTCACATATTCAATACCCAGGTCCCAGTCAGGTTGTGCATAGGCACAGGACAAAATGAAATATGTGTTTGTCTCACTGGACTTTACTTTCTTTGCATGAAGCAGCGTTTTTTAAATTATCCTAATTTCCTAGTCAATCCTCTTAACAGCCCATGAGCAAGTGAAGTGCAGGTAAACAAACCCTCCCTCGCCCCTCATCCCTCACGGTGCCTTTGTGCAAATGCTCGGCCTTTAAAATTGATCTTAATGACTCATGGCTTGTGCTGGGGTTGTTTGTATGAATGTGGGAGTTATGGTAATTGCTTGGTCATTAGAATGCTCAAGATTGTTTCATGCGATTTCTCTTTGTGCTAATTCGTAGAGTAATCACTTGCAACCCAGCCCAGAATGAGCTCATCACTTGAATTGGATTTTAGAGCTCTGCGGACAGGTAGTTATCATTGTTGCCTTGATTCCATTAAGTCTAATCAAGTTTGTTTTAGTCCAGTAGGGGGTAAAGCCCCGAAAACAACTTCAGTGACGGGCTTCATAAGCTAACCAGATGCTTACGGCTACAATGCTTGCAAACGATTGCCATTTGACAAGTTTTAGCACCTCACTGGTATATTTTTCCAGATAAACCCGAGAATAACAAAAACAGAATTAACCTGATCGATATGAGCTAAGCCAAAGCAAAGCAAATCGGTAGAGACCAACAAAATAAAGCTTATTTATGAGAAGATAAAGATCCATGAGTTATAATAAGATCAAGATTTATTGCTTTTGTCAATCAACCATAATCTTACAGTACGTTAAACGGGTCATAGTTTATAATAACATTGATAGATTTGTCATCACATTTTTAATGAGATTCATAAATACGATGGATATATAGAGGTCTGTACTTACTGAGATCAAGGGCCTTCCTTTAGAGTGTTTTAAAGAAATACGAGAGCAGTAAATATGTAATCATCTCGTGTAAATTATCAGAGAATTAACAAATAGTGTTTGAATTTATAGGCAACCTGTTGAAGCACATGCATAAATAAAGTGAGCAGTGAAATCTCTACCATGACGGGCATACAGTACACGACGTGGTGCGTGACATAACAGTCGACAAAGTCTTGGCTCACCAAGGCAGTGAAATCGACTCAGTGCTATTTGTGCTCCCTGCCACTTGTCGTTCTTTCACTTTCATTTACTCGCCTCGCCGTTTTATTTTTTATTTTTTATTCCCCCCTAACAACAAGCACAAAACATTGTCACTGGACCATCACTGACTCGGCTCAAATGACTTCTGAAATTGCTTTGTTTCCCCTTCCTCGCACACACATGTCACAGATGTTGTTTGGGTGAGAGTGGCTGCGTTCCAAAAATCAAGCGTGACGTGCCATTAGCAATTGAGCTGACTGCGCGCAGTTTGGTCTTTCTTCCATTATTCATTTTTGTTGGAGGGCGCAGAGTAACTGAGACGCTGCAGTGTTTTGTTGTAGCAGGATGCATTCCCCCTATTATAAACCTGGACCAAGCATAATGTGCAGTAGCGATGAGTCATCTTTAGCTAGTGTTGTTGGACTGGATGCAAACAAAACAAGCCTTTATGCCTTATTATACATTTATAGGATGTTCCTATTTGTATTTTTTGTGAGTATTCACAAAAATCCAGAAAAACTGTTAAACAGGAGACATGTTTATGAAATATGTTTGATTTGGATTATAGGCACCAATCTTAACGATCGCATTCATTAGATAATTTCAGTGGTCACCTGCGAGATGGCAGATTAATTTCCTGAAGTAAATGCAGGTCCGTCATGTTGTTTGCAGGAGATTTGGCGAATTTAAGAGTCTGCGGTCTCTCTTCCCCCCAAGTTGCTCTGAGGTCAACGTCAGAATAACTAACGTGACGTCTCCCCTCTGCCACGATACATTACCCCTCACATTGTTCTCCCCGACTTGACTCACAGGGCAGGCATTGCTTTCAATTACACCCTCAACTTTTCTTTTTAATTAAACCTACAGGCAGATTAATTACAGGACAACTTAAATGATGAAAAAATTAGAGGTGTCCTGAAACATTGTGTTTGGCGTGAATCTGCCAGCCTCCTCTCTGCCCCCCCCCCCCCAGCCCCTTAAGCTGTCACCTCCGCTGTTCAATAAGCAATCTGGTAGGGATGCGTACAAACCAGTGGAGTCGTGCGAGGCCGTTTGTTTCTGTTTGCCAGACAGGTTCGATTCTTTGAGAGACACGGCCCAAATAACCAGACACCACCGGCTGGAGGCTGGGTAAAAACTAATTAAGGTGGTGTTAAAAGGCAAACTCAATGAGGCACAGCAAAGACAGCCAGATTCTCACCTCTTGACTTAAGCTCTGCAGGCCAACAGTGGGAGGTGCTTCGTACTTGGATTGGAGGAACCTTGCTCCCACATGACCTGTATCGAAACAAGCACAAAAGGTTGTTCGTTCGAGAATGGAAAGATAAGAGGATTCTGGAATCCAGTGGGTAACACATACATTCTTTAAATCATATAGTGGTTTAACACACAAATTGTAACTTCAGCCACGAGATGTCTTTAAAAAAGGAATCGTATATAAAATCTGATGATTTCTCTGGGTTGGAACTTTGTCAGACACTTTTGGATAATGTAACTACACAAAACAACAAAACACATTAACTTGATTCGTATCTTTGAATAGAAATTATGTTTCATTCAGTTGCTGACTGGGCACAAAGACATCATGGATTTTTGTTTCAGGCGCTCAGATGTCAGCGTGTGACCAAAGTAGACAGATATCCATCAGACCATCCAGAATTATTGTGACAGAGCTGCTCTATATCCGGCAGATACCAGAGGGCCTATAAAAAGGGAGAACAACGGATACGTGGGTATCAAATGATGACATCAGGGAGCGTCTGAGTGACACAAACATGTTATGAGAGATGAGTAACATCTGGTGCAAGGGATCTTATCCTCTGGTTGCCGGTCGTTACTTTGAGTTCCAATGCAGAACCGCTATTTATTCTCTAATCTTGGCCCTAATTCCCATGTATCCCTGGTTTAATGGACTCTTTAGAGTATTAACATTTTTTACTTTCCCTGCTCTTTTCTGGTTTACTTAAGTGTTTCTCCTTTACACAGTTTGCCGTGTCTATACAATGTGTAAATACCTAAAATCAGAGCAAATACTTTCTAATTGTTTGCCTTCTTTAAGAAGCATTAAGAGGGATTTTCTTGTTGGAATTTGTGGCATTAATTCTGAATGATCAGAACACAAAGAACAATCGAAAGACTTAAATGAGATTTTAGCATTATTGCTCTTTAATGGTGTTACTTTGATGCTTCCGTGCTGCTGAGGACTGTTTGTTATTCTGCAGGATGTCTCAAAGGATTTATAAAGTGCATTATTTTGCTCCCTTTCAAAACTGCTGGAATGTGAGGGAGAAAGGCAGCGAGCGATACAAGGGGTTAGGGACGTGGTCGAAACTGCCTCCGACAAAATGAGCGTGGCCCCTGAACTAAACCCAGGGGATTGAAAGTGGATTGAATGAGTCTCACCACATATAGACAGCCGCTGGCACCGCAGGGACAGTGATCGGAAGAGAGGGAGAGGGAACTCGAAGTGAGTCAACGAGTGGGATGAGGATAAAGAAAAGAAGGGCAGGGGGAAAGAGAGAAAAAGAGCAGTGGTGTGTTACCAGCTGACCACTGAAGCTTCCCCCTCCCCAAACACCTCCATTACGCCATTACTGAAACAGAGGGTCCTGTTTTTACCCAACCATACAACTTTCTGGTACACTGCCAGTCCTGCTGGCTGCCCCCGCTGCGTGTCCCACCACCGTGCTGCACCACCTACATCAGGAAACGGATGCAATCAGAGGAGCCAGACTAATTCCTGGATGGCAAGAGCCAAAGGGGCAGTGGGTTCCTAGGGGTTAAAATGGCTTAATCTTTTTATCCTGTGCTAGCGAGGACTATTCACAGATTTGATACACTCACTCTAAATCCTTAAGTGGCATGCAATGGCAAGGCTGGGGGGGGGGATTCCACACAAACAGATGAATCCTGGCAGCCGGCTGAGGATGATGGAGCCATAAAACATAAAATACACGGTATTAGGATTAAAAAGCACGTCGTAACATTTTCTTTCTGTAGCACAAAGTCTATATGTTTGTGTCAAAATGATGTCACGTATTGCGATTAATTGGTGAAAAGTAACGGTGTTGAAATCAGCAATCCAAACAAATCTGTTATCACATTGAAAACATCACATGGAGGCTTCTCCTCCCTGCAAGCATCTATATTCCTTCCTCCTCTCTGCTCTTTCTCTGTACTTCCTAGCATACTCACGCACATCCCCAGCATCCCCACTTCCCTAATGAGGCGTGATCACTGTATTAAACTGCTAATTAAAATCAGATATTAAAGCCTACTACCCATAATCCCTCTTGGCTTGCGCTACAAACACCAGGCTGGCTGTCGCCTGGTATTATGCTCCGGCGGATCCCAGGCAGCGGGGGCAACAAGTTGCTCGCCTCACCTTCACAGTGCAGCCAGTGCATCAATCAGCCGCTAATCTTTAAACTTGGTGATCATGGTAGCAACACCAACTTTTTCCACCACCCCCTTCTCTATGTCTCGCAGTGACCCAGTTGCAGCCGCATGTAAGGTGTGAACGAGGATGTGCATAAACAAACAGATTACAGACAGCATGCTTGAGGCATATGGTGGGTGTCGGCATTGTACATATTTGAACAGAGAGGCTCTAATTTGAACAAAATGAGGGCGACATGTCAATGAATACACTGATTGTATCTGTGAGGGATCAGGCTTTCACAGAACATCTGGTGGGCCATTATGCAGCATACACTAATCATCAGCCATGCAATATTGATGAGCCATTGATCTCCGACAGTCATTGGATTTTACATTATGAAATGTACTCTCATGTTAAGAAGAATCACGTTTGCACGTAATGTTTGTGCGATGTGTCACAGCCACCCCCCCCCCCCCCCCCCCCCTCGTGTATCTAACCTTTTCTTTGAAGTTTTCTGCAAAACCCTGAACCTGGCTCTCACCCATTTGAGTTCGGAAAGTCAGAGGTTTTCTTTTAGATTTTTGGATTCTAAAATCGTCTTTTTATCATATTTCTAATATATAACATCAACCTGAAGACCTGGTTATGAGCTGGTTAGTAACAGTTTGTCTGTAGTTTTTGATTTTCCTCTTAAATCCTTCACATCTCCCCCCTCCCAAAAAAAGTTTTCTCCCCACCCATTTCCAATTAATATTCTTTGTTGTTGAACGGTCAGGACCTCAGTGATCTCCCGTCTCCTCTGCTCAGGTCGGTGTGGCGCTGAGGGCATGGCTCCAAACAAACTCAGGTCTCCACGGTGGAGAGTCGGGCTGAACTCTGTACCTTACTCTGCTACCTCATTAGCCTGTATACACAGCGGCATCTGTTCCATCACGAACCCTAATATGACCGCATGAAGCAGGAAAATAACAGCTCTCCTTGGACCAGGTGGGATTAGATGGGCGATGACCGGAGTTCACTGACCGCGCGCCTGCACCGTTCGGCTTTCATGCATTTGGAGAAGAAATAACCCTATTTAATGGAAAGGAATAACCAAATAAACCTTTTCAGATGGGATGCGGTCGTAGTCTGTTGGTTTGGTTGGTGGCTCAAAGAGAGCTGACGAAATAAAAAGAGAGGAAAGGAAGGAGAGGGAATCGACAGGCAGAATGAGTGGGGTCATTGAGCACAATGGGAGCGCAGGGCCCCGCTCAGCTGGAGGGACTCTGGTGAGGACGAAGCTACCTATCTTATGGTGACAAGCGGCAAATGGGGGCCCATTACCGTGCGGAATGCTAATGCCAAACTTTAGGCCCCGGGGAATGGCCCCGTTCACCCCCCCCAAAACACAGGGAGAGGAGACCTGCCAGGGTGACATGCATGACAGCCTCCATTCACACACACAAGTGCAAGAGATAATAACTGTATGAATCACAAGGGACTTTTACACTCTTTCTTTCCCACTCCTTCGCTACTCTCAATCTGTGTCTTGACTGCTTCTAACACTCGCTGTTCCTAATTGTCCCCATGTCTATTTTTTCCTGCTTCCCCTCCCACTCTCATTCTTTATTGTCTATTAACAAATCCCCACACACACACACACACACACACACACACACACACACACACACACACACACACACACACACACACACACACACACACACACACACACACACACACACACACACACACACACTTCATCGCTCTCATTCATTGTCAGATGAATTCCTTGAAAAAGAAGCTGAGGACAGCTGGTGAAAACCATTAATATTGATTAAACAATCTCCGTTCATCATATCCAAAAATAGTGCTGCCACTGTAGATTGAAATGCACATTACAGTATATGCACAGGAACAGGCTGCAGTACTAATTAAGCATGCACCATCTACCCCTACGCTTTGAAATATCAAAGAATATTGATTATTATTGAAATGATGCAGTGAAAGGTCTCTTTTGTTTTCCAGCATCCCTTTGACTGATGCATTTCCCCTCGATGCACGTCTCTAATGGCTGCAACTTCCAAAGCAACTATCTAAAATGTGGGTTTTCTTCTTGTTGTATCGGAAAAAAGGGAAAAAAAAAAAAACAAAGTGCGGGTGAGAGATGAAGAGCAGCGAGATGTGCAGAAAGGCAGACTTGTCTCTCTGTTCCCTGAGGCCCGTGGTGTGGGCACTGACTCTATTTGACACCGAGATGCAGCGCTGAGAAAGACAGAGTGGGGCAGACACACAGAAACACAGGGAGGGGAGGCATCAGAGCCTGTGTGCCTTCAGGGGCTGTGTGAATGTGAGTCATGCCATGATGGGGCGACTTGTTCAGGGTAACATCACCCTTGTAACTTTCTTTTTCGTTCGGGGAGTTCAGACAGTTTCCTCTTTTCTGAGTGGAACCAAAACAACTGAGGTCAGGGTCGGGGGTTTCATCTCAGTGACCGGGGGGGGGGGGCATCAAGAGCAATTCTGTTATATTAAATGTATTTAGAGGAAACACGTATTAATTAGTATGTTAGAAAAGATGGACCTTACGGTGGGCGTGTCCAATGCTTTAGAGACACAACATATCTAGCTTATGTGCTAACATTACCTCTTAAGGCAATGCTAAAGATGAGTACACGGGAAATTACTTTTTTGACGATTTGCTTCATAAAGCAAACTTGAAAATGTGAAAATGTGCATATTTGCCTATCGGTTTTAAAATAGCTCATAAATGCATCATTCAACTTGTCAGCTAACGTTGCCTCTGTAAGGTGATTTTCATCCTGCACTGAAATAAATGGAATCCAGTGGCCGCCTGAAGGATACGAAATCACTCTGAAAACATGGTTCACTTTGAAAAATCGTTGGCAACAATGTAGCTTGCATAATTGCTAGTTAATGGGCTAAAACATGCAAAAGCATCAGTATGATTCTTTAATTAGTTTTTGGCCACATAATTTATTTCAGTTTTTTTTTTGCTATTAATCATTTTGCAAAAAGGAAAGATGTTTTAGAGCCATTTTACAATGAAAATGGAAAAAAAAAAAAAAAGTGCGACTCCGCTCCGACAGTGTTCTGAAACTCCCACTTTCAGCTTCTAAAACCTTTTCCCTCGCCCCGACGTCACAGCGCTTTTGACTGCAACAGTGAAAAGTGAGGCCACAAACCACTAGGGAGTGATGGGAGTAAAACCTTTGGGTAATGCACTCCACACAATGGCCCTATTTACTGAGGCACCTGAAAGAGAGCTCCATGGTGCAAAACAGCACATTACTGTGTGGGAGGACTGTGTAGGATTTTTCAGACCAATCACACAGTATCCTGCATGTGGCAGACAATAAACACGCAAGAGGGAAAGTGGATAGTGGCAATTCTGGAGTGTACACGTGTGTAGGTGTGTATGGATGAGAGGGAGTCTGTTATTTTTATATAGATCAAACACTGTACGTGGATATACAGTGTGTGTGTATGTGAAGGGGTGTGTGTTTGTGCCTGAATCTAATATGTGGTGTGCATTGTTACATAATCTTAATATAACAATAGATATAGATTGTATCTCTACTATATAGCACACGCTCACAAATATCAGTCATCTGCACATGCCTGATTATTTTCATCAAGATTATTTGTAAATTAATTTGCAAGACATCTCCCCAAAAGTGAAGCCAAAGCCTCGTGATCTCCCCCTGGTGTCTGGTTGCAGAATAATTTCTGGACAGTGGGAGGAAGTAGAGACACGTCGTCCATCTTTCTATACGCTACGTTTTTAAAGTAAGACAATGACCTCGTCTATTTAAAGAGAAGGGTGGTTTTATGATACGTGACAGAGGATCATTTGAAACTTGAATACATTTCCTCCACTTTAATTGTTCATCTTTTCTTATCTGCACTTTCCTTTTACATCTTAAATTTGGCAAAGTAATGAAGCTCATTTAAACAGAACAATGAAATGCATTTGAGAGGAGGCATTACCCAGCCCTGTGCATGTGTGTCCATTTACTTGTCTATATACCTGCCCGTCCCTCTGGTTTGCCTGCCATTGTGCACCATGGTCCATTTGGCCCCACACAGTAAGAAACAGAGAGGTTGGTGTTACAAATCCCATCTGAATTCCTCTGTGAAAGGGATTGAGTGCCCACGTTGTGACTGTGCATTCCAAAAAGCAGCGGGGCGCCCTCTTTGATATCGGCCCGAAGAACAAAACACAGCTCCACTGCCTATAAGGTGGCATTTTCTATCAAAGCAAAAGGCCATAATCCAGACTTATACACTAAATCCTATGTACACTGACATAATGCCCCCTAAGCTGTCTAATTCCTTCTCGAGCCCTCAATGTTTTCTCCACTGTCCCCCTCGTTTTTTTCTGTCCGTCTTGCTCTTTTCCTCTCTCTTAACCAGCGGTGAGTACATCTTCTTCCTCTCTCCATCCCTTCACACATGCCTGTCAGTTTCACCCACTTCACAGAATTGTTCTTGTTGTTTTTTTTCTCTCTATTCATTTTACGCTCTGGCCTTCTCTCTGTCTTTCCCGTACACATTTACAGTCGTCACCCCACCCCCCTTTTCTTTTCTCTTTATCTATATGTACTCCCATCACAACAACAATAATACTCTGTACAATACTTCCAAATAACTAACCAAGTGCTGTCGGGTTGCTAGGATACTCGGCAACCATTGTGATTGGCTCTCATTATGACTTGGATTTGCCATTTAATCCAGGAGATGTAATTGGCCTGCTCTCCAGTGTTCAGGGAGGCTTAACTCCTCAGACGAGCCCGCATTTAGCAACAATGCAGTGCTATCATGTATCAACAAACACAGCGAGCTAATGCAGATAGAAATAAACTCAATATTCAGCTCTCATGTTGAGCTCAGATCAGCGACGCACAAACAACGCACCCTTTGTTTGCCGTCTTGCTCCACAACAACTGCCGGTCGGTGCGGATAAGTCAAATCACTTGAGCGGCGCATGTGTCACTGTCTGCACGTGGGTGTAAATGTAAGAGTGGTCATTGTGGTGACACCACACAGTGGTGACACAGCGTTGTCACGTCGAAACGAGCCGCGGATTCGCAATGGAAGATTTGTCACACGCACGCACATGCACGTGTGTCACATGTGAGATGACACTGAGAGAAAGTGGTGGTGAGACATTAAATGATGCATTCAAAGTTTTGGTTCATAAGAATTAAGAAATATATTTTTTAACTCACATGTGTATCTGGTCTTGAAGGTAGTTTTGGTCTTGTTGCCTACATCTTTAAATACATGCCCCCCGACTTCCGCTCCCTCTCGTCACTGTGGGAAGTAGCCTCTGAAAGAATTAAGAAAAATTACATTTTTAAAAAGTTTCTGTTGAGCTTTTTAAAGCTTTCCAGAAATAATGTTTTGTTTTTTTCTTTAAGAGAAAATAAAAACATTGTATGTGGATAATCCTGGATAACCTAAAAAATACATAGTGTTTAAGCTTTTTAAACGTTATTATTCCAGTCACAAATTAAATTCCATTCACCTGCATTGTGTTGGAGTTTAGCAGCAGATTAAATAGCTGCTTGGCTACATACAAAACAGGATTAACAGCAAAACAGGCAACTGCCCAGGGGCGTCAGGTTTACTCCAGTACTGGGTCTATATTTCCGTGATTGCAGAGTAGAAAGAATGGATTATTATTCTGTCACAGTGGCACAAAAAGGCTGCAACCAACAATGATGTATAATATCAAAAAAATCGAAATATATTTTTTTTTAGTAACATTCAAAATTGCAGAAAATAGGGAGACACTTTCACCAGTGTAACTAAGTTAACATATTAAAAAAAAACCTGTTTGAATCTTTTATATAAAACCAAATACTCATTTGAGAAGTTGATACCAATTATTCTTGCTTTAAATAAATTACTCAAGTGACTAATAAATGTTTGCCAATTAATTTCCTGCCAATCATCTAATGGATTAATCAACAAATCACTCCAGCTTTTCAGCACTGCTTGTTTTCTGGGTGTCTGGTGAAAGATAAAAAGGTAAAAGAGATAAAACGAACAGAAACAAGAGATGTTTGCTCTGGGGACTCGGAGAAGGTTAATCTGGTCATGGCTAAATACCACTGAGTGACAAAAAATGTGTTATTTGATTATTTGAGAGAATTAACCCTTGAAAATCGTATTTCACTGCATATTTCTGCAACATAATATTGAAGATCTTTGAATTTATGTCTGATTTGGTCACAGATCACAATATAGCCAAGGTAACCAGTGATGCTATGATCCAATGCAACTGCTTTAAAGGTCCAGCGTGTAAGATTGAGGTGAAAGGGATCAATTGGCAGAAATTTAATGTAGACCACAAAAATACAAAAGGTGCAGGATTTTACTCACAAGCTCACATTGTATTTTGCATCAACTACCCACATCAATATGTAACCTTTCTAACACCAGGGGGGGAAAAAAACATGTCATGGAAATTGGCTTTTCCTCACAGCAGACACAGATTATTGGGCACAGCATGCGTCTGAATATAAGATGGAGGAACATAAAGAATCTGCATTTGTATATACAGTATATTCCATATTTATCATCGTTTCATGCGTCATAGAAGGGATTGACCAATTTGAACTTTGAACATCTGCTTTTACAAATTAAAGTTGCTGCATTGGAGCTCATTAAGTACGTGGTGCTTGGCAGTTATGTTGCTTCGCAGGAAAAACACATGAAAGAATGACTTTATAAGAATGCATGTATCCTATTAGGTACAGATTGTTATGCTGAGTGCATATTGAGCCGAGCATGCAAAAGAAAACATGCCTTGTGTTCTAATGATCGCTGCACAATACAGTACTTGTACACATCTACGCCAGCTTGTGATAAATGCTCCGCACACAACCTTGATTAATAGCTCTGACAATGTGTGCGATGCCGATGATGGCGGCTGCTAAATAAGGATTAGCCCATGATGGCCATGTTAAACTTGGTCGTCAGGCGGGGGGAGCAGTGGGTCAAAGTGTTGACTGTGCCCGTCATTCATCTTCATTCGGCTACTTTCACTCCATCATCGCTGAAGGTCAAACTGAGAGATACCTGTGAATGAAACGCTCCCCTTTTTGCAGTCAATTATATCTTCACGCCTCAAGGACACGAGCGAGAGGATGTGAGAACGTCGGACTGTGGCGGACCTATATTTTTTCAGTTGTAGGGTGGGGGGGCATCGCACTGGCTGATATGGAGCAATATCATCTGAGGTGTGCTAGTGGGGAGATAAGTGAGGGTACAGCCTCATAAAATGGGCTTATCCCGCTTTCTGTCCGTCTTTGCAGCTTTTGTGGACAAGATAATAGGACATAAGAGGAACCTCTGATCTGATGAACATAAATCATTTATGGAAATTAGTCAGAGTAAAACTACAGTTTGAAAAAATATGACAAACTGGCTTGTTTTTTTTTTTTTAATTACTGAGTGGGCTCATTGCTGCCCCTTGTGGTTGGTGGTGAAAAAAGCTTCCTTTCCTCAGGACTTATATTTAGAATACTGAGTGGTTTATTTAACAGGTAAGGACCAGTTCTTTTTTTTATCTGCACTATGAAGGAGAAGTAAAAAATGTTTTGTTGTCACCCTAAGACAAGAGTGTTTCCTCATGGAAAAGCTTTAAAAAAGCAGGTTGTGACCTCATGAAAAATGGCAGCTCACAGGTTCAAATCCATGTTAATATGTTCGGGTACCACAGGACCACAATGAGAAAAAAAAGTAAAACAGAGCTTGTGCGCTCAGCAAACGTTCCCTCAATGTGTAAAGGTTACATCAAACAGTGCTGCTGTCCATCCAACTCCCCCACCGCAGCGTCTTCTCGGCACAAGCTCAGTCGAGTTGCGGTTTTCATGTGTCTGACTTGTGTTGTTGTTTTCTCCTGTGGGCTGAGTTTTACACAGTCTGTCAATCTCCTGAGCGTCACACATTATAGGGACCAGTGGAGTGAGACACCAAGAGTGATGCCTCTGGGGAACAACTCGTCTCCCACCTCCCGCCCCCACCCCTCTCTGTTTGTCTGTCTTTATCCTCAAGCCTCTTCTCTTTCTCTCTGCCTCAACCCATCTCCTTGTTTTTCTCTCTCACTGACTATCCATTTCTCTTCTTCGTCCCCTCCTCTTCCTCCAACAACTCCCCAGATTCCTGGCCAAGTTTGAGTGAGTCTGATCCCCTCTGTTTGGAGAGGCTACACTACATCTGTTGGCGCGCTTAGTGCTTGAGTGGTCGGCCAAGCCCAGCCAACATCCCCCAGCATGCATCACAGCAAGTGTGCAACTAATGAACACGACTGAAGGAATGTGCCTGCACCCGTCTCCTGCCTTTTTTTGTTAGATAAGTTTTGCTCTCAATGGGGGCACTGTTTACGACGATTCAGCCTGGAACAGGGAGTGGAAATATCGAGTCAGATGACCATGAAATGTTTGTGGAAACCTTTCAAATGAAACTGGGACACACTCCATGTGCTGCTCTGACTTCAGAGGAAGAAAGTCAATGAGTCATATGACCGGAGACTTCCCAAAGAAAAAGGGAGTTGATAAAACTTTTAAACGGTGAGAGCATCCTGACCCTGTAAAACACCTGACAAGAAGTCAAATGAATAACAGTCAAGAGCCAAACGTGGGAATCAACCTCCTTTGCTCTTACAAGTGCCATCATTTGAAAGATTGTGTCTTTGGATGAGCAGTGAGATGGGGAGACATAAAGAGGGGGTTGTGAGAGAAATATCAAAATTCAAGGCTTTTACCTCAATCCTCTCTGTGAATAGCCCCGGCATTCTTCGGGATTTAATGAAAGCTCCCAAAGTGAGTGAAAGCCTGAAATAGCATTAGTTGGCGCACAATGGTGGCCTTAACTGTAGGTATTAAACCTTAAAAGACGAGACCTAATTGGCTGACCAGTGAATAGGCCAATGGGTGGCTGACTCCTGGGCAGCAATGTCAGAATGCCTGAGCAGCCAACAGCTTGCCCTTGTCTTCTTCTTTCTCTGGCAAATGAGAAAAAGTTGGACGTCCCTCTTGATTGAACACCCGTATCGACTTCACATCTCTCCCCACGCCTGTTCTTTTGTTTGGGGGCTTATCTTCACTATGAGATTCTTTATTGGACGTGGAAAACCCCAGCTTCCCTTGTTTTGACGAATGTGACCGCTATCAGTTCTTTCATCTATGTATTTCACCCAAGTTCAGTGCCATTCTGCAGCAGACCCTTCTTGGTCGCACCGTGCCGCCTGCATTCAACTTGCCTTCAAAACCAACAGCAAAACACTCAGTCAAGTGGAGAGAGAGCATCAGGCCCTTGGATCTCTTACTGCAGAGGGTGGATGTGGGGGTCCAGGGTGCATCCAATCACTGACTCCAATGAAGTGAAGTACTCCCTGGCCAACGGAGGAACAAGACAGTGGAATGGTCGAGAACAATCATGCAGTGAAGCCCCCCCTGTTATCTAGCCAAGTGTGCTAATCAAAACCTTGTGCGCCTGATCAATACCAGTGGACTAGAGATTGCACTCCAGGGGAACTGGTGGAGGCTATAGGGGTGTATCAAAGGCTGGGGGAGAGAGTGCGAGGGCTGGGGGGGGTGATGCCGTAACCACGGACAAGTTGAGTGATTTGAGCGGGTATGAAGTCAGACACTGTCTGGTCCTGGGAGGAAGAAAGATCATATACTCCCACACACACATACACTGGGAAGTCAAGCTGGTGTGGGTTCTCTTGAAATGCATGTTTCCTTCCGTCTAATCTCACATTCAGCCTGATGTTTAAGAATTTCTGACCGGTAGAAACTGAGCTTTGTGAAAATATTGGTCTTGGCGGATGCGTGTTGAGATAAATCGACCTCAAACAACCAGATCATCCCACAATATTGTTGCCACTAACTTATATTTTTCAGAGTGCTGAAGTTGGCAAAAAATAAAAGCTGCAACTAAAGATTATTTTTGAGTAATGCACCAATTATTTTGACAATTAACCGATTATAATTTAGTTTGCAAACTAGAAAAAATGGCTGTCAGAAAGTCGCAGATTCTTTTAAATGGTCTCATCTGGTCCTTAAACTAAGACTGAAGTTCTGCATCAAAAATAAAATATTTTGTTTAAAAATACATACACACATTAACAAAGGCACAAAATTCCCCTCATGAAACCATATTTAAATTCATATTTGGATTCATATTAAATGACCTACATTCAAAGATATTAATTAATCTCTCAAACCTTTCAGACGGTAGAAATGTGACAGGACAGAACTTTACTCTGAAAACCAAGTTGAGTAAACCAGTAGTTAATAAGATGTATATCAGAAAACAGAAAGAGAAATTGCTCTATAGAGACTCAAGTTAAGGCCGACCATGTAAAAATCGTACTTTGGCTGCAGTCGCACACTTTTCACCGAATCATCACCACTTACTTTAAAAATGTTTCGACACTGCATTAATTGATTAAAATCCAACCGCATTCCTCAGCTTTAAGTGTGAAGTCCATTGATGCCAATTTGGATCAGATCCTGCACAAAGGATGAGATTTTTTAAGATCTGTCTGCCAAAGCTGAGGAGTGCAGATTTGTCTTTTTTCATGATGTGCTTATGAATGCATTAATACTAAACAGTGCAATGGCAGTCCTGGCTGTAATTGATGCACGCAGATCTACAAAAATTAGCAAGGTCCTTTAATCCTTCTGTCATCGCTTCGAAACAAAAGAGATTATGGAGGGGGATTTAAAACATTATACTTTTAATTCTAATCACATCTGTAAAGCCGGAGCCTTTTATCCACCAAAATATTCCTGATGCTATTTTCAAAGAATTCAACCTCAAATCACGCAAAGTATTATTCATTGCATTGTGGATAAACGCTAGGTTTGTGTGAAGGTTTGAGATTAATGAAGTATATAGAAATAGGAAATAAAGCAGGCCACTTTGAGCTGAAACCATAATCTAAAATAATCTATCGATCAACCCTGATGATCGCATTAATCCTAGCAAATTACTGTCATTGATACCACCACATAATGGATTGCTACACCAGAAGTGGAGAAATATATGCCATCCTGAAATGTAACTGTACTGCAGGGGTTTTATACAAGGCTCCAAGTGAGTCAGCAGCAGTTTAACAATAACTGTGAATTATAGAAAACACAAGATATAGATCATTACGGATATTAGGAGATGAATCATTGTTCAGATTGCCGTCTTCATGTTTGAGCTCGTAGGAGAGAGAAGCTAATGACGCAAACAGGATGTTGCAGAATCTGAATGTGAGTGCCAAGTAAATATTTCAAGCTTTGCAGATTTGGATTTTGAACCAGATCCTGACACTTCATTGTTGACAGCTGTGTCCTCAGTGAAACATGCACCATGCAAACAATAATAACAGCGAATATGAACACTTCAGCAATTATTATCTGCTGGTTTGATCCTCTTGAACGCAACAAGGAATTATCTTCTAATTAGTTGTAGTTTGGCTGCTGACTCACATATGTCTGTTTTATCGGAGCAGTGGCATGAGACGTGCTTCTTTGCTTTTTTCTTTTTACGTTACTGGCAATCTTAGGCAGGGCTCCATGCTGGTTTGGGGTGTTATTCATTGAAAATCAATATTTTCCATTTCTGAGGATGCAGAATGAATTATTACTGAGATGAGCATTGTGGAGAGATTGAAGGCTTAGTCCGAGGCATCACTCATCTCCAGACTTTCACAAGGACATTTACTTCTTCTCCCCTTGGAGTTAACTCAGCGAACATGGCTCTCCCTTTTTCTCACCACTGTCAGGGCACATATCACCCTCCGTCCTTAAGACTATATCTCACAGCAGCAGCTAGGAAGAGATGCACACATTTGAATGAATGAGCCACTTGAATTCCTCGGGACTTCGAACATTAATATCCTTTCTGTGGATAGTCCTCCGGGGGGGCGAGGGTTATCAGATTCTCTCAAGTCCTCATCTTAGGCGGGTTGGGCGAAACTGCCATTTTTAACGAACGTCTCTGAAGAATGCCAACCGTGTAATTCCACGATGACCTCGAATCCTTTTCGGAAATGATGAGCTAAGCATAGACACTCTCTAATTAACGAGCCACTCACAAAAGAGACGAACAAATTATGGAGCCAGTTTGAAATGTCAAGATAACCAATTATCAAATAAAAATGGCCATTAGGTAGTTCCTTCTGGCCACAGAGAAACCACCTGAAATAATGAGAGAAGCCCGGGAAGAATGGATTTTTAGACATTGTCATAGAGAAGTATTAGATTAGCCATAAATGTAAGACACCATAGGGACCGGATTTGGCCCGATAGATTTCTCAAGCATCCATACCATGAAATGAAGGCTCATTGGTTTCTTAAATGATGGATGTGCCACACATGTAATGATATTTTGAATGTCAGTTAAACATTACTCTCTTCATATTTGCCATGACATTAAACTGACCCTATACCGACCTTATGCTATGTGGACAACTGCAATAAAGACAGTGGTTCACTTGGGGGTCAGAACCTCAGACACCGACTAGCATGGACTGTATTTAAAGATTGATGACATTACTGCTCCCCAGAAGAGACGCCAATGTGTTCTGGTCGCCCCCTGGTGGCTGGCTACAGTGTTGGTCATAACTAATTGCATTTCAGTGGATGGGACATGGACCAAACTAAAAAGTATCATGGTTCCTGTCGTTGCAGGTAGGTCTTATAACAACGATGTGTGTCTAAGTTTGGTCTTAATTAGTTTAATTAGATTAGAAACGTCATGATTGACAGCTAACACTGACACCTCCATCCCCCAATCATTACTGGCTCTAAATTATATCTTCAGCAGCCAAGATGGTGGCAGTCACATTAACAATATTTTTGGCTTAATGTCTGGATACAAATCAAATCAAAATTTGAGAATTGAAATCAAACAATTCATCCATCCATCCATCATCCATCCCCCTCATCCCTTGGAGAGTGGTGGGGCATTGCCCACCTCTACAATGGGGGCAAATCACCACTACCTTGAGTAAAGCCTTCCCTTAAAGAAGCATATTAACGACCATGAGATGCTGAACTATTACATTAGAGTTAAAAGTTTCAGGTGTCCTCATACCTTTGGCCGCCAAATGTCGCTCTCAAACATTCAGATGCCCTCGGTTAATCGACCTCGGCGTATTAATTCTATTCACTTTGGTTTTGTTTGCATTTCTGTCGGCTTCACAGATCATAATCGCTTCTGACAAAAGGTACCGAGACCTTCACTGTTCTACAGACAGGACCCAGGAGATAGACATCATGTTTTAGTGAAGAATGGACTTCTGAGTGACTGGCAGATACCTCACCGAGACAGAGAGCTCTGGCGGCGCTCCAGCGAGAAAGAGAGAGAGAGAGAGAGGAACAGAGTGTTTTTCTCAGAGCAAAGGTAGCATTCAATGAGAGCTTCACCGGAGAGGATGAGATGCCCTTTCTGTGTGCGATGAAGGATGGACATGGGGGGGGGGGGGGGGGGGGGGGGGGGGGGGGGGGGAGCGGAGAATGAGAGAGCAGGAGAGAAAAAACAGTGACGAAGAGAGAGAAAGAAGGAAACTTTTCAGTCTGTATTTTCCATTCAAAGACATTTTGACAGGGTAGAGCCCACTCTGTGGCAGGGAGTGGAGCCATTTTGAAGTCTCCTACCGGCAGCTTGAGGGAAGCGGGGAGCCAGAATAGATATATCTCGGGCTGCCTGGGTGTTTTTGTTTTTTTTCCCTCCCACCACACTTTCTTTCCTGTTTTTGACAGCCAGCTCCGAATCGCCGAGCAGGTGTCTTCTTATTTTCCGCCGAAACAGTGGGACAGTGCACACAAACACTCCGACGCTGTTCATAAACAGATAAACACACCCGCAGACAAGACAGACGGGCAAACACACACACACACACACACACACACACACACACACATACATATAAACATAGAGGTTGCACTCAAGTAGTAACTATGCATTGGAAATGACTACCCTTGGCAAGGCTGCTGAGGATGAGGAGGGGAGCAATCTGTGACACAAAATGAGTGTCACAAAACAGAGCCGCTAGCATTCACTCTAATGGATGCAAATAACAGCCAGCCATTGACAGAGGGCTAAGATTTAGTATGCTCTGCGATTTTTGGGTCACTAGAAAGGGAAGGGTAATTCATCCTTATTATTCCCCTCAACATTTCCTAATAATGTGGCCAGTGTTGCACGCTCCAGCTGGGGTATTTTTCCCATCTTTTTGGGCAGGTCGGTTGGGGGTGAGGAATGAGCGTGGGTCATTGTGCCCAGCTTCGCTTTCAAGTGTCCGATTTTCAAAGCTCTTTCTCTGCGACGAGTGGCGCGCTCGTTGGGGATCGGCGGGGTCGAGGGAGGAGTGCAGAGCGTTGACACTGGTATTATCACAATAAATGTTGCCTCGGAACACATTCGCTCCAAATCAATCCATTCATTAAATGCCGCAGCCTCCCTCGTCCCATTGAAGGAGGCCTGTGAATGGCTGCTTTGAGAGGGAAGCTTTTGAAGTGTGAGGGGCTTTTGAGAGGCAGGGTGTCCCTCGTGTCACTGGTGTCAGTGATTAAGTTGTGACTGTGTGGGGGTGACTAATGCCCACAATGTATATGCCCCTTGTACTGATGGGACATGATAGAGGGCCAGCACTCGTAAACGCTCAGTTCCTCTGAGAGCTTGTGATTACAGAGTGAAACACGAGGTCAATGAAATAATAAAGAATGGAAATGATAAGAAATAGAATTAGAAAAAACAACAAAACTATAAATATATATGATTGTTCAATTAATTCATTTATATAGATTTGGGCACAAAGTAATGTAACTAATTACTTTTGCTCACAAACAATATGGAAAGGGTGACATAAAATGAGAACTGATTACGAGTGACACCCAACAATGTCTCATCTACTTCTATTCACTTCATCATACGACCATAAAAACAGAAAAACAATGTAGCACATGCAGATCACTGAATGTGACTGACAGGCCAATACAACATCAGGCCAACTGTCATAAATTCAATTATTCTTTCAATCATTTCTGAAAGCCTTGTATCTTGGTCCTTTACATCATTGGCATGACTCACGTGTGTGAATTCTAAATATTACGGCACTGGCCTCCGCCTGTGTTCTTTCACCAGTGTGATGTTTGACACATTTGGATCCAGAGACAGATCCAGAGTATACCCATGGATATGCTGATTAATATTGAAAAACGTACCAGCTTGGTATCAAATCAATGGAGAATATGACTGAATTTCTCTCACTGGGGTTTTATATTCGTATTGCGTGAATAAGAACAAAACACACCGGTTTCCTTTTCATATTTAAAGCATGGCGCCATCCATTTTACCCCCTGTGACTACTTGAATGATGCGGGCATATTGGAACTTTCTAAAGCAATTCTTTTGTGCATTGTGATCTCTTCGGCAGTTCTTGCGAATCCCGGAGGGAGAAGGCAGAACAAGGCTTCGGGAGTCTCAAAATAGCAACTCGCCAGAGGGAGTTGGAGAGAAAAAGGGATCGCTGAGCTACACCACCACAGTGCTGGACGCTTCTTCTCTGTGCTGTTGAGTCACTCCTTGTTGATGTTTCTCCCTGCCGTTCAAAGTGGAGGATGGGTGACATATTACCTCTCGGGCAGGACTACAAAGAGCTGCCGAGGAGAAGAGTGGCCTGGCGGGCTGCCCGCCCGCCATCGGCCTGACTTTTTACACATTCTTGATGAATGGTTGTATTTCTCTTCCGAGGCCGTGCAGCCAGAGAGCACGCAGGGACGGGCTCAACTGGGGACAGCGGTGTGATACGAGGGAAAACTACACATGAGCATTGGAGGTGTGACTCAATTACAGCCCCTGCATATGCAAAGGTACATACAGGGAGAATGATAAGGACAAACACAAGCACAGAGGTTATATCAGAGGTCAGGCTCAGCCCTCTCACATCAGAGGGGGGATAAGAAACTGAGTGGTTGGGATTGTTCTACTAAGATATATATATATCTTTTTACGGTTCCTTTTCTTAGGTCTCAAACACCTAGTGGCTCAGTACCAGAGGGAGAAAGACTGGATAGAGTACACATCGTATTAATAACAGACACCCGGTTGCTTGTGGACCTGATTTTAACACATGCACTGAAGTCAATACATTTTCCTGGAGGAACTGCATGTGAGAACCCAAATGTCCGAGTCAGTTACTCCAGATAATTTCCAGAACTTTTCTGCCAGCCCCCTAGTAAAATGTCAGAGTGAGCCCATGTGAGAATATCTCAGGATGAAAACGAGGTGCCATACAAGTAGAAGATTTCAACACATCTGAAAACTCTGGAAAATACCTGGAATATTGGGTCCAGGCATTTTCCAGAGTTTGCCTTTTGCATGTGAAGAACATGTCTGAAAAATAGCTTTATACTTGTGTTGTTCTCCCTTTTCTCTAAACTACCTGATCCAACAAAATAATCTCCTTTTGATCCATGGTACAACTTCCTTGGAAAATATTATTTTCAGGCAACATCTCTATGAAAATCGATGTCATCTCCTGATGCCAATTCTAAATAAACGGCACAATGTATTTGTTAAATATCTGCTTAAATGCAACAGTGTCTCTCCATTTCTGTTTTTCATCTCCGTACAATTTGAAAAACCTTATTTTAATGTGAAAATACTTTGAACATGAAGCATTTCAAAGATAAACTGTCAATTTGTGTGTCATTTCAAATTATCTCTTTAGAAAACAAGACAGAAATATCTGATGCCTGGCTGGCAAACTGCTAACATCGTGGTAACTGCAACACCTCCGGTTGCCAATTAGCAGTTTATTTTTTATTTTTCCACCGCCAAAAGGAGCGACTCGCAATCACACTGCTTTGAATGCAAGTTTTCACAGCAACGCCAGACATGTGAAAGAGGTCAATGGCGGCCAAATCACCTGCATTCAAATTTCAAGACCAGCTTCAGTCAAATAAAAAAAGCTGCAAATTATCTTAGACGTGTCAAGAAAAACAGCAGCAACAGAGAGGGAAGGAAATTGTGGTCGTGTCGCAGAGACCTCGGAGACAAATGGAATTAGGTGTAAGTTCAGTCATGAAGAAAACTCCAAGCCACACCTTGTCTACTTCAATTTAACTCTGTCCTTTTAGTTTAAAGCTAATTCCTGTCTCACGGTTGTGTGTGACCAAAGTGTGTATGAAAAGGCACCAGTTTAGATGTCAAACAGGTTTTCTACCAGGTAAATATAGTAAAACACTTCCAGCTCTTTCCTCATCTCCTCTATGTCTGTGTTTCTCTGCATTGTTGCTGTACAATCACATCTACAGCAGAGTCCGACTGCGTGCTCTGAATTACAATATAACCAGCACCTCCAGGATGATACTTCTGAACTGCAAAGGTACATTTTATTCTCACAGAGGCTGTAGTATTAACCTTAAGATGCTGTGCCGAATGGATTTTGATGATTCACAAAAGTCCGACTGAAACACTGCTACTTATTATGCAGCTTTGCGTCAGGTTTTAATTTCCAGCTCACATGGTAACTAATACAAAGTGTAAAATCTATCAACTGTCTCCACCTTGTTCAAAACACCAGCATTCTTAGAATGAACGCATCACCCCCATTCTCCCCTCATCGCACTGGCTACCTGTCACGCTCAGAATTGATTTTAAAATGTCATGCAAGTTTTTAAATCTCTTAACGCCATTGCCTCGTTTTATATCACTGACCTTCTAATCCCGTACATACTGTACCTGCTCCCAATCTCACATCTGCAGATCAACTGCAGCTCAGGCGTGAAGCTGAGGGTGCTAGAGCTCTTTCTGTGAGGAATCCACAACTGTAGAATAACCTTCCACTGGGAATCTGACAAGCTGCCTCGTTGTGCTCTTTTAAATTTAGCTTCTGAACACTTAAAACGTTTTTTATAATTTGGCTTTTACCAAGTTTTGGTCTGTTTTTATGTTTGTGACGCACTTTGCAAACTTGTTTTCGAAAAGTACTACATAGATAAAGTTATTATTATTATATATGTACCACAGGAACTACAACAAACTACAACTCCCAACACACACATCATGCTGCTTTAGTTTCATTCTCTACATCCAAGGCGTGACCACAACACACACACACACACACACACACACACACACACACACACACACACACACACACACACACACACACACACACACACACACACACACACACGGAGCGATATTGAACTGTATCCAGACTCACCTGGCTGCAGATATGTCTTGTACCAGGACGGACACGTGCACCTCCAGCTTTGTCTTTACTCTGAACAGGTCTCTCCATTGCCGGCTAGAGAGCGTGCGTGCGCGCGCGGTGCGTCTGGAGCTGGAACAGGTGCGCGCTCAACAACAAACTCCCGGAGACGCCGAGGACACTGTCCTCCTCCAAACATGGCGGATACGAAGCGACCCGGGTTGAAAATGTCCAAACTTTTTACTAACACGTGACCTCATCCGAAGCCTGTCGCAGAAAAAACGCCAGGTGGGCTCATTAGAGTGACGTAGAGAAGTGACGTAAGCTCAGCTGTGGTGGAGCTGAACTATAAGAAGAAGAAGAATCCACTGAAATAGAAATGTTCCTGTATATTCAGATCCATATTCACATTGATAAATGTCACAATATTATTTCTTTCAAGGATTAAAGGCTTGATTATTGCTCCTGGTTGAAAGGTTGTGGTGTTAAACTCTTCTTTATGAGCACAGAATGATAAAGTCTATCAAACTATCCAAAGTACATCAATCATGTGTATGTATTGTATCGTATATTATATTATATAATTACAATTATTCTGCGATAATATTGGTATTGTTTTATTGTCCAGATCCAAACAGAGGACGTGTTATTGAACTCAGATAAGTATAATGTTCAACAGTCTCCATATAAAGATGAACGACATGACAGTGTCTCGGTCGCCATCTCATAAGGTCATAAACTTTGCCTCCTCCATGTTGACGTGAATCAAACTTAAAAAGGTCAAAGCACACGTCAAACAAAAAATCCCTGCCGCAGACCAGTGTTCGAGAATTTAGGCTTAATGAAAGTGGAACAAATGGCTGGGTACTGTTTTTGGTTGTCCCGTGGTGGGTCTCACACAGTTCTTGGTGGAGGTGTAGCCTAACCAAGCCTATATGTTCACACTGTGGCAGCATTCTGGTAATTGTGGCGCTCCGCAGTTGTCAGCTCCATATAGTTGGACTATTAAATATTGCTAAAGACGCAACTGTTCCCATCTGGCAACACATTTGAAGCCTGGTGTTAGTTTGGCGGTTGCAACACCTCTGCTATTCAGCTATAGTGAACGATGAGGGAAACAAAGACTTGGATACTGGTGGAATGTGTCAAATCAATGGCACCAACATGTCATAACAAAAAGGTGGAGATTCTTGCCTGAACAGTGCAATCAGTCATTTCTATACCTCTACCCTCCTCAACGCCGGACAGCAGACGTGTCATTTCAGTGTTGACGGCCGACATAATTGCAACTCAGTGTCACAGCACAATAATAAGCAGTAACTAACATAAATGGTACACGCTGACTTCCCTGCTCTTATTGTGTTTATAAAATGGAAACCATTAATTCAGCAGCCTGTGCAATCATCTCACCTTTTTTCATTTTCTCTCCCTACATTTCATCAACACCTTCTCGATTGTCTATGCATGAGCAAAATGATGTGAGGAAATGGTTTTAAGTGTATTCGGAAGTCAGAGCCATTTTGCTTTCCGCCCATTACCTAATATTTGCATGATATTTATTAACAAGGAAAAGATTCAGTCAGAAAATTACTTTTTGGGCACAGACAGAGGGGGAGTGATGTATCATCTCTTATCAGAAATTGTTTTAATTTTCTGCTATCAGTCACTGTGTGGGAGTATGAAATCCCTTTTTTGGGGGGAACATCTCGTTTTCAAAACACCTCGTTTTCACTGATGAGGTCTTTGTGAAAGGCATCGAGAGCTTCGGCTCATTTTAAACCACTCACCCACTTCAGAGTGAGATCGATGCCGCACACAACTACGATAATGATCCTCATTGATGATTTTTGAGCCTTGATCTTTATGCTTCTGATAGTAAACACACCACCTCAGAATCGCCTTCACGCTCAGTTCCACCCCTGGGACACATGGGGTCATTATTGGTGATGCTCATGAATTCTGGTTTGATCCAGTCAATCAGGAAAGTGCTTTTTTTGGTTTTGTTAGTTATACACACTATAGATACTCGGTGAAAATTAACCCAGATTCTCATTATAGCAGCAGGGAAGTCACAAGTTAACTTTCTCTACCTGGATACAAACCAGGAAAAGGGAATGTCGTAACCCATCATTTCTTTTATCCATACGGCAAAAATAATTAGGTATTTGCTGAAGCTCTTTTTAAACTAAATGCCAGTGTTTGTTTCTGATGTATCCTTTACAGTTTTCAATGTCATATGGACTTATTTGATATCACTGTTAATACATTTGTGATAGTTTAAAGGTGAAACTACTTTGGATATTGCAAATTGTAATTAAAAAAATACATTAATACACTAACACTGGGTCAAAACCACTCATGGGTGCTGCGTAATTTGACCCAGTTTTAAAACATTTACTGGAAAAACTATAATCATGTATATCATGCTGCAATGACTGATAAAAAATATTCTATTTTGATTTGTGATGATTAAACCTGTCTCTTTACAATCATACACATTTAGAGAAATATGTAAGTACACATACACCCCTGCCTATAATCAACTATTGTTATTTATATTATTTAAGAGAGTCTATTGAACTATAGCTGGAAAATAATTTGTCTAAGTGTCACATGTGCAGCATCACTTCATTCACTTAATCTCTACTGCACTCTTACTCCAACTTTATGGGAGGGTTTTGATTTTAATGTGTCGATAGAGGGCGCTAGTAAGCAAGGATAAGGCCTCTGTAGGAATTCAGACAGTCGTCTGAGGGAGATGCCTCTTCTCCTCCTCTCCCACTCCTTCACTCACTCATTACACTCGTTTACTGTATAATTTCATAGACACACACACACACACACATTACGCGCCGCACTGTCCCAGTATTACAACCGTATCCCCTGACCCAAATTAAAGAGAAGTAAATGCTCATGCAGTCACATTTCAAGCACTATTTTAATTTGCCACTTAACACAGATGTGCAAAATGCGTGTTGAGGGATCGTGAGGAATCCACGCAAGCCTCGCAAAAGTGCTCATTCGCCTCCTGGCTCTGCGCAACCCTTAGAAGAATGTGTGCAGAATGCCCGCCGTGCATCACGGATGTTTGCTCAACACTGTACCCATCACACACACTCACTTTGAGGGCAGCTGTGTTAGGACACACACAGCACACAGGGAGTTGGGTTTGCGCAGTGGCCGCGCACGGAACCCATGCTCGGATAAAGGATGGAGGGGGTGCGTAACGGAGGGGGTTTCTGCCTTTTATTCATCTTTATAATAAAAATGAATCCAGAGTCTAAACACATTCCTGGATGTTGAGTGGACACGGCAATATGCTCGGGCTGAGAGACGTCGAGCCCGCTGCTGCGCCAGAGAGCGCAGCCACCGGCGACCACACGCATACATGTTAGTATTAACCACGGGGAAACCAGAGCACTGCGCACAGAGCCGTGCCCGTCCCGGCTCCCCTGTCCTGCAGAGGCTGCGTGCTGCCGGACAGACATTTGGAAGAGCTCTCATATCGTACGCGTAAAAGTTGCACTCTGAATGTGTCACACGGAATCTCTTGCAGCAGCCTCGCTCCACATTGGGCAGGCTGCAAAAAAAAAATACGTCTCTTTTTATAAGGGAAAATACATTGAATTATTATTAATTTATTGTGGATCTCCTCACATGCATGTGGCACAAACGTGAAGCATCCTATTAGCGCTGTGCAAACTGTCGCGCCACGTCCCCTTTACCGGTGGACACGGCCCATACTATAAGGCATCTTTACCCCCCTCGTGTTATTTCTAATCAAAATAATGTCTGCTGGCTTCAGGACCCGGCGATCAAGACTAAAGTCGGACCCTGTTTAAGTGCGCTGCTGCTGGGTGAGAAGGAACCGGAGGGGGTGGAGAGAGAGAGAGAGAGAGAGAGAGTGAGAGAGAGCGAGAGAGGGAGCGGGAGGAAGAGGCAGAGAGAGACTGCAATATCATTTGTGGATCCCTCTCACAGTGCTGCAGATAGGGGCTGCCAACACATGCGGCGCGTCTGCAGGTGACGGAACAGGCAGAATATGCTGGATGAACTGAGGAATTCAACCAACGTTTCCTAAAAAAAGAACTACAACGGATTTACATTTTTCTCAAGTTTTTGTATTTTTCCGCTTAAATCTTTTTTTTTTCCAAACGCAACCCTGATTCTTTTTTTTCCAGGAGGGTCATGCATTGTGGAGTTGGCTCGCAAAAAAAGGAGAGAGAACTATACAGCCCTGTTGGCTGCAAGTGACTCGGAGGTGTAAGAGAGAGAGAGCAGGGATAAAGGCAACCGGACAGGTGATTTCACATCCACATCCTCGGAGATCGGAGAGTTGATCCACACTCGAGCCGTGCGATGAGTTTGGAAACTGCACGCGCGGGCATTTAAATGATCCTCTGACATATGTGGACATATCGTCGGACAGAGGAATATTGCAGCCTCACCCACACAAAAAAAGGAGATTATAATCCACAACCTGTGCGTAAAACGGCGCGACGTGGACTGGTGACACTTTCTGGTGATGTGACATTTTGGCTTTTACGCGCATAATCCACACAGGCCCGTTTGTGGCAACGTCCAGGGCGCACGGAGCCTCCCTGGTGTGTGTTTTTGTGTATGTGTGTGTGTGTGTGGTTTTTCTTTTTCAACACCATTGCGGTTTTTCTTTTACTAACACAAGAAAAGAGCAATCCAGCGCCGGCGGTGGAGGAGGGAGAGGAGAGAGGGAAGCCCGTGCACTTGCTGCTTTTCACTGCAGCAGGAGCGATGTCGGAAGTCGTCCAGAGGATGAAGTCTTTGCGCAAACCGAGGGCTTTGCACTGAATGAAAACGATATTCCGGACTTTCCATCAGTGATTACATTCTTTTTTTTGGAAATTTTTCTTCAAACCCAAGTGGAACAATGAGGACTACTGGTGCAGTGGACTATTTGTACTATTGCATGCTCATCCTGCAGCTCGTGAATCAGCCCGCCGCCAAGCAAGTGCTCCGGTACCGCTTGGCTGAGGAGGGACCCGCCGATGTCAGAGTGGGAAACGTCGCCGCCGACTTGGGCATCGTCGCCGGGTCCGGAGAGGTGACATTCACGCTGGAGTCAGGCTCTGATTTCTTCAAAATAGACAACATCACAGGTGAGCTCAGCACCAACGAGAGGCGGATAGACCGCGAGAAACTGCAGCAGTGCCAAATGATATTTGATGAGAACGAGTGTTTTATAGATTTTGAGGTGTCAGTCATCGGACCAGCCCAGAGCTGGGTAGACCTGTTTGAGGGAAAAGTCATCATATTAGATATCAATGACAACACCCCATCTTTCCCATCCCCTGTCCTCACACTGTCTGTGGAGGAAAACAGACCCATTGGAACCCTTTATCTGCTGCCCACCGCCACAGACAGAGATTTTGGCAGAAATGGAATAGAGAGATACGAGCTCATCCAGGACAATGGTGAGAACTCAAGGCGCCTGGGCTCCACAGGGGATTCATACTCTGGGAAGAGGAGGTTTGATGAAGGCGCGAGCAGGAGCAGCGTATTTGAACTGCAAGTTGCTGACACCACTGATGGAGAGAAGCAGCCTCAACTCATCATTAAAGGGGCCCTTGATAGGGAGCAGAGAGACTCCTATGAGCTCACGCTGCGTGTGAGGGACGGAGGAGATCCCCCTCGCTCCTCTCAGGCCATTCTCAGGGTGATGATAACTGATGTGAATGACAACAACCCTCGGTTTGAGAAGAGCGTGTATGAGGCTGATCTACCAGAAAACAGCTCCCCGGGTGCCCCCATACTCCAGCTCAAAGCGGCGGATGCAGACGTGGGGGTTAACGGCCAGATAGAGTATGTGTTCGGGGCAGCCACAGAGTCAGTGAGGAGGCTGCTGAGGTTGGATGAGAGCACAGGGTGGCTGAGTGTACTGCACCGCATTGACCGTGAAGAAGTGAGCCAACTGAGGTTCACGGTAATGGCCCGTGACCGAGGCCAGCCACCCAAAATGGACAAGGCTACTGTGGTGTTGAACATTAGGGATGAAAACGACAACGTTCCTGCTATAGAGATAAGGAAAATTGGACGCATTTTCTTAAAAGACGGTATAGCCAATGTGGCTGAGGATGTGGTGGTGGACACACCCATTGCCTTAGTACAGGTGTCAGACCGAGACCAGGGGGAAAATGGTATAGTGACCTGCACAGTGGTAGGGGATGTGCCCTTTCAGCTCAAACCAGCCAGTGAAATGGAGGGTGAGCAGAATAAAAAGAAATATTTCCTCCACACGTCTGCACCACTGGACTATGAGGCCACACAGGAATACAATGTGGTCATAGTGGCTGTGGACTCTGGAAGCCCCAGTCTGGCAAGTAATAACTCTCTTATCGTCAAAGTTGGCGACACTAATGACAACCCTCCTATCTTTAGCCAGAACGTCGTTGAGGTGTCTTTCCCAGAAAACAATGCCCCTGGCGAGAGGGTGACAACAGTGGTGGCCATTGATGCAGATAGTGGGAAAAATGCTGAAATTGCCTACTCCCTTGACTCATCAGTAAATGGGATTTTCTCCATCGACGCAGACAGTGGAGACATCCGAGTAAACACCATTCTGGACAGAGAACAAACTGAGCGCTATGAATTCAAAGTGATAGCCAAAGATAAGGGCGTAAACACCCTCCAGGGCTCTGCAACAGTGGTTGTCCTTGTGGCCGATAAGAATGACAACGAGCCAAAGTTCATGCAGGATGTGTTCACCTTCTATGTCAAAGAGAACCTTGAGCCAAACAGCCCCGTTGGCATGGTTACAGTCATTGATGCAGATAAAGGCCAAAATGCTGAGATGAGTCTTTTCATTGAAGAAGAGGAAGACATGTTTTCAATTGAAAATGACACTGGGACGATTTTCTCCACCCTGTCCTTTGACAGAGAGCAGAAGACTACATACACCTTCCGAGTCAAAGCTGTGGACGGCGGTGATCCCCCGAGATCCGCCACCGCCACGGTTTCACTCTTAGTCATGGATGAAAATGACAATGCACCGATGGTCACTTTCCCAATAAACAGCTCCTACACCCTTCTTCCCCCCTCCAGTAACATCGGAACAGTAGTCAGAACAGTCATAGCCACAGATACTGACAGTGGCGTCAATGCAGACCTGAACTACGGCATTATTGGGGGAAACCCCTTCAAGCTGTTTGAGATTAATGGCAGTTTTGGGGTTATTTCACTGGTAGGGAAGCTGGAGCAGAAGCATTATGGCCTCCACAGACTGGTGGTGCAGGTGAGCGACAGGGGGCAGCCTTCACAGACCACCACCACACTGGTTCACGTGTATGTTAATGAGACTCTTTCGAATTCCACAGTCGTGGAGGCCCAGGTGGCAAAGAGCCTGAGCACGTCTCTCAATACAAACATCGCTGGTGACCCGAACTATGATCTAAGCAAACAGCGTTTAAGCATTGTGATCGGCGTCGTTTCAGGCATCATGACGGTCATCCTCATCATTCTCATTGTTGTCATGGCCCGTTATTGCCGTCCAAAGAATAAGAATGGCTACGAGGCCGGCAAGAAGGATCACGAGGACTTCTTTACACCACAGCAGCATGACAAATCCAAAAAGCCCAAGAAGGATAAGAAGAAACAGAAATCTAAACAGCCACTCTATAGCAGCATTGTCACTGTTGAGGCCTCCAAACCCAACGGGCAGCGCTACGATGGCGTCAACGAGAAGCTGTCAGACAGTCCAGGCATGGGCCGCTACCGTTCAGTCAACGGAGGGCCCGGGAGCCCAGATCTGGCCCGACACTACAAGTCCAGTTCGCCGCTCCCCACTGTCCAGCTTCACCCGCAGTCGCCAACAGCTGGAAAAAAGCACCAGGCAGTTCAGGACCTGCCCCCTGCCAACACCTTTGTTGGCACCGGAGATAACATTTCCCTTGGATCTGACCACTGCTCTGAATACAGCAGTCAAACTATCAACAAGTACAACAAACAGGTAAGAAGAAATGTCTTTTTTTTTCCCCCCCTCCACTACTCTTAAATGTCTTCTGTTTCTTCCTCTTAGTGTTCTCGCTACCATAATGCTTTCTGACAGGGCTAGTCTCAGTAGTCTTGTCGCCTTTATGGTGCTAATGTGTGTCAAGTTAACAGTATTGATCTGTTTTGGTTTGGAGTGCCATTCACATGTAATAAAAAAAGAGAAGAGTAAGGTTTAGATTAGCTACGGAAGGAGTTTTGTTACCACTCGACCAAAACACGTCCAATTTTTTCACTTTTATCACGGCATGTGTTGAGGCTGCCTCGGCAAATATGTGTCTGAGCGTTCTAGACCGCTCACATAAGGGTTTGGTTTGCAGCTATTTTATCCCAGAGGGGGAGTGTGGCAGGGGTCTGGCCACACTCCCCCTTAGCCATGTCAAGCCCTGCCCTGCTCCCTGTCTGTGACAAGGCTACCTTTTCTTCTCAAGAAAGAGGGGGGGGGAGAGAGAGAGAGAAAAAAAACAAAAGCAGAAAGGAGAGAAAGGTAGACGTAGGTTGAATGCAGCACAAACATGCCTTTGTAAGGTTTGGGAGTCAGTTTTACAGTCTTGGCTTAAGTAGGAACATCTGGCCAGGAAGTCATATTAACATTCTTCTGCACTTCAGGGTCTGCATCAATTCATTGACCCTGCAGTGAAATCTGACATTTTTATATCACCTCCCATATTAAGCCTCGGTTTCTTTTACTCCCCTTATCTTTTTCTTCATATATAGATGTCTGCCATCCTCCACCTGCCTCCCTTCTCTGTCTCTCTCATCTGCTAGTCCTGTTCTGTGTAGGTGGCACAATGTGGCATTCAAATTCCAGAAAATGTGCGCTTTCATATGATCAGTCTGTATAAAAATTCGGCACTTTCAGATGCAACAACTAAAGATATTCATGCATAAACATGAAGTCAGCTGATTTGCGTTTCCCGGAAGCAGAACACTGTTGTTTTATGTGTTTTCTTTGGCGCTCTAATGAATTATTGATTCTTACTTTTACTTGGTGTCAGCAGCTACTCCTTTAGAATTCTGGACTGTTTCTTTCTTTCTTTTCACTTTCTGTTGTTGTTTTTCCTCTCGATATCTTTGTGTTTTTATATTCTGTGCCCACTGTCACCCCCCCCACACACACCTTCAAACTCTCCTCTGGCCCTGTGTAGTACATCCTTGAATTCCTCGCTGTCTGTTGTCCCTCTGTCTTCCTTTTTCTCTCAGTGTTGTTCGGCCTCCACCACATCTTGCCCCTCACAATGCTGCTCTCTGCCTTTTGTTTTTTTCTTACAGTGGTTTCTTTTTTAATCTCCTCTCTCTATATATTCCTCTGCCCTCTCTTGCTATGCCTCCTCTCAAATCATTTCACTACCCTTCCTCCTCTCTCTTCCCTAACAGCTTCTAATATGGTGTATTCACTGAGCTGCTTCCCAGGGTGTGAGGAGTGCTGTTGCTTTTGGATGTCTCGTGCATAATTAAAAGGGCACTCTATTTGCTGCTGCGGCAGCAGCATGTATTGTGTGTCACTATGCTCCACTTATATAATTATTTATTTACTCTCCACATTAAAGCTGCAGTAACTTTTATGGACTGTGCATTTGTTAGAATACAGTGTCTCAGACAAAACTCAGTCTACATCGACCATGAAGAGTATTTTCTTGTGATTTGAGGGCACTCAGCTTGAATACTTGAATTGTAATAAAATAGAGATTTTTTTTTGAAGAAAGTGTTTAGTGGCTGACTGGGAACTATCATCCCTGGTGTTGTTGCCTGTTAGGTCTTTAATATACAATAACTAGCTGATATTTAAATGCCTTTTATATCCCACAGGCTCGGTAAATACTCGCTGTTGATCCAGTAGGGCTGAACAGAGCGTGATTTAATAGCGGCACAAGAGAGCTGATTGAAGAGAAGGTGTGTGTTCATGTGCTTCAATTATGGCATTAAACAGCAACCTCTGTAGTGGATAAGGTAGTGAAGCGGTCATCTAAAAATATTCTGTCGTCAGGTAAGTGCCACTACAGCTAAAGGCAAAATAAAACACTCAGGGACACTTGTGTGCCTCAGTTAAGGGACTGAAATCAGTGGTAGAAAATTCTGACTTGAAAGAATAGCATTAATTTGTTTTTTATTCCTGTTGTTTTGTCAGATTTACGACACGTGCTGATAAGGGATATTTGTCATTGTGTGTGTTTTTTCTCTCTCTCACACACACACACACACACACACACACACACACAACATACATGTCTGCACCCTCACAATCCCTCTCTTTTTATCCTTCTGTGGGAAGAGATAGAGACAGGCACAAGAAAGACGGCCCTGTTAGCGGTATAGAGAATGGCCCCTACTGTTTCACAAGGGACTTGGGGTCGGTCGGAAAGAGAAAGATGGGGAGGGGGGAGGGAGGGAGAGAATAGGGCTGACTGTAATCTCTGAGGTATCAGGTTCCGTCTTCCTCTCTCCTCACCCATCTAATCTTCCAATAACTGCTCAGGCAACCTGCTCGGGCAGGTAACCAGGGAACAGAGGTTGTTTATTGGTGAGGTGAGGATTTTCTTTTAAGCCCCTCAGACATTTAAACAGTGATTGAGATGAATTTAGAAGATGGTGACTGTCAAGTGTTTAGAGTTAGAACCTCTCCCAATCTGACAAGGACCCCCGCTGTAGAGCTGTGACCAAAGATGTTTTCATGTTTCTTTCCCAGCTATTAGACAACTCCTCTCATCCCCCAACTGAGACTCCATCAGCTCCCCCCCCAGTGTTAGAAGTGCTACAGTGTACCGGCAGTTTCGCACTATTACACTGTTCTTGCTGTCACCATCACCCACCGTTTAAAACATCACAACTACTTAGCACACGCAACACCTCAGGCAATTTATCTTAATGATTCATTGCCAAATCAAATTCGGCTGAAGAGGGCTTGAACACGGGGGTCTGCAGACCTGACATCACCTCTGTCTCTTGCTTGATTAATTGCAACTTGTGTTATTCATATTTTTCTTTTACCATTTTACATATGTATATATATATATATATATATATATATATATATATATATATATATATATATATGGTGTAACTGCTTTTAACAAACCTGTGTCCACTCCTTGCATCTGAAGGCTGATGAGTAGTGTATGCACTTAACAGAACACTTAACATTATTACTTTTGGCAGTAGCTGCTGTTCCATCCAGTGCCAGAAAAATAAACGCTGTCCGACCATGATGTAGCGAGGAACGAAATCACTTAGCCATCGAATTATCACGAGCCATCAGGCTTTTGTTTAATCATTGCACTTCAAAGCGCAGCGCGTGCCCAGGTGGATCACTTTTAATAAGCAGCGAGCCTCAGCAGCTTGTGTTCTGTGCTCGGGGAGGCGCAGGCCCTCAGGGCAGCCAAAGCCCCCCCCCCCCAGTCTGTGAACTTGTACCTGGTTATCTTGCCTCGGGGTTGATGCAGCAAGCATAACTGGACATTGCCCTTAACTTAGCCCACAGTGTTCACCTCCCTTGCTCTGGCCAGCTGTTCCTCCTGCGCTACAACCTCTCCCTGCACCGAGCCGCAAAGCACCTGATTTGCATAGGGCAAACCCCCGACCCTGGTGCACTCGCGAGAGACGGGAGAGACAATATCACCATGCAAATGGGAGTCACCCGGTTGGTGTTTGTAGCCAAAACATAAGATTTGATTGCCCTTCAGGCTCCAGGCAGATCAGGAAACCAATATGGAAATGTAATACTTTGCCTGGAGCCTAATTTGTTTCAACCTACAAAATGTAGCTGCCTAAACACCAATGAAAAGCCACAACTGACCTAATCTAGACTTGCAAAGCTGTAGTCACCCCACACTCTGTGCATCAGATTAAGCAACCGTGCCTCCACCGTTTGCACTTTCTTCCTTAGCATCTATCGCAACCTGCATTTTGCTAGCACCAAAGTCCCCTGATGCCGCTTGTGTGATTTTATCTGTGAAATTGTTATGGCAGTCAGTCACTCATTGAGCTCAATAAGATAATTACTTGATAAGAGGTGCCACATGAGCTTAAACACGTTTAATCACGCTCCACCCTCCCACCGCTGCTGGTACCAATCAGTTTACTTTTGCAGAAAGCAGAGAAAGTCCAAAAACTTTTCTTTATTTGTCATCTGTGTTTGAGTTGCAACAAGTAAGATGATCACATCACAAAATATAGAATAGAGCTTTACTGATATTCAGCATCAGATAGCAAAGGTGAAAAAAAACTCACAATCTGGAAATGTTGTGTTTTAGTAAGAAATGAGATTATGTGCAATGAGCTGGTTTGTTTATCGCCACATTGTCATTAGCACTTGTCTTTTGTGTGGTGCTGCGTACCGCCAACTGTGGCTAATTTTATCAAAATTGTTTGGGATCCATTATGGCTTAATTCAATATGGCTGCTTAGGCTCTATTTTGTTGTTGTTTATGCTCTGGAAGGAAAATGAAAGGACTGACAGTGCACAGTAATACTAACAGCATTTTCTGCAGCGGGCAGCATTTTCTGGTATAATTTGGTTTGGTGATTTGAATGCATTTGCTCTAAAGCAATTACTAATCTCAGGATTAGACTTACCTGATGCGCCGGCAGAAATGGAGGAGATTGAGTGAGAAAGTCAGGGAGCCCGGTTTCTGCTATGTTACTCTGCATAATATGTTAATATAGGAGATGCTACCTATAGGGGAAAACTATGGAAAGTAAAGCTTTATATCTGTTTGTCTTCTTTTGCCTGCTTCTCTCTTCTCTACATACAATAAATATGCCGGTGGAAAATAAATACTCCTGATCAAATAAACTGAAGGAGCCGCGGACTCATGATAAGATGCCGAAAGACAGAGAAAAAAGAGATGGGGGGGGTTACGTGCAAGAAATGTAAGCCGCATGCCACCTTGATTGCTCTCCACGCCGCTGATTGTAAGTGGCAGTGTCGAGGATGCCACCTTCTTCTCGCCGCTTCGTTCAATTTGATGTCATCGAAAATGGAATTTCATTTCATACCGGCGGCGATCGCATTAGATAGGGCTCGCCAGGATAAAGCCGATTCATATTTGCAGATTCCCCTTTCCTGTGGCACTATCAATCACTGCTCCCTCGCCATATTGCAGACTTGCTTTTCATGGCGATTGTTAGGAGGAGTTTGTACAGTAAATTGACTTTTACAAGGCTCCCAAGGTCTATGATGTGCTACGCTACAGCCTTGTTGTTTTCTCCGTAGCCGTCCTCGTGTATAGACTCCAGAAACTAGAGCCGGCTAAATGAGAACATCACTTTGCTGTAGTGCACTACAACCCTGGGGAATAGTTCCCCGTCGACGAGCGGGATCACAACACAGATCAGACGTAAGTGTTGTTTGTGAGACTAATAGGCGATAGTGTTTTGTTTACTGTGACACTGCACCTCATCAAAATTGCAAAAATGTCAGTCAGGTCCGTAATAATGTAATTTTTCTGTTGTTGTTTTTGCAGAAAAGGTCACAAGCCGTTTGTTCTGTTGATATGGATTCAAACAGGTGGCAGAGGGGCTCTTTGCATTTCGTGCTTTTTACGGCAGATTCTCGGATGAACAAAGTTTCTGTTTATCGCTTCTCTCTTTGTGTTTAGGTGTGTGTGTGTGTGTGTGTGTGTGTGTGTGTGTGTGTGTGTGTACGTGCCTCCCTCTCTCTCTTTTTACTCCCTCACTGTGGCGGAAACGTTGTGATGAATCAGATGAATCACTCGCTGTCAGCGTTGCTCACACGGGTGCAGGATGTCAAGGGAACTGCCAGCGGGGTCCGTGGCCCCCCGTCAAGGGGGCGGCGATTTAAACCATATCCAGCATCCACGCCATGTTGTCACGCAGCGGCCTTCGTGAAGATGAGAATAAGAGTCATGAAAGCCAGACACATTGGTCCATAATTTATCCCTAAGTGCCACCTTTTGCTCTGGCAGCCAAGCTCCTTATTGCAAAATGAACTTGTTTATTAAAGGTTATAAATACAACATCCGATACCGCTGCAGGAAAATCAACGCCACAGCCATAACTGCTCCCTCGCTTCCTGTAGCCTGGATTGATGTTCTGACGCTGTTTAATGTGGATCTTTAGTATTTTATCTGTTTCAAACAAACACACAAGCTAAAAGAAGCACAAAAGAAGGCAAATCAATACATAAAATTAGCCTCAAAGCAAAACAGACTGAACTATTGTTGTGTTCGCTCCCTTTGACTTCGTTTATCATATTACGTTACCGTTTGTACTCCGTTTAACCATGTACAACTTTTTCTGTTAAAAGTCTTACGACTTTTCAAAATAAAACTTTGGCTGCTTGACAAAAGATTAGCAAATAAAGTACATTCACACTTCACCTGCTCTCAGCGAGGTGTTGCCTCTACAATCTGTGGGTGTTGCGCGGAGCGCAAACAAAAGAGCAATCCAGCTCGGAGCCTTGACTTCAGATGTTTCCAGCAGTAAATGTTTGCACTTAAAAGTTTAGCACAGGGCTGTACTCAGTGGGCCTGCAAAGTGGCTAGCAGCTAGGTAACATGGCCAGGAATAGCACACTTTGTGTAGCCACAGTGTGGTACCAGGTGTGTTTACAGTTTTTGTGTGCGGTGACATACTGAGGGGTGAAGATTAGTGAGTTGACCTCCAGTGGTTTCAACGGCCACTATTCATTGTCATGTTCACGCTCCTGTTATTGTCTGGACCGCCATGTAAGATGCTTTGACCCATTTTCACGCGACTGCACTCATTTTTGCAAACTCTACGCGCAGCACACTCTCAGTGGCCTCTCGCCTGTGTTGTCAGAATAAGATGCAGCCACAGTGTTTGTGGTTGAGCAGCACCGTGGCGGACAGGTGCCAGGTGTGTTTACAGTATTCGTGAGCACTGAAAGACGTCACAGGACGAGAGGCGAAGGGTAGCGAGTCCAGCTCAAAAGGTTTCAACGGGAGGAATTCACATGCACTGAGATGAATGTGCAGCCAGACCGGTTGACTATGAAAACAAAGAGCGGAGACGCTCCGATTACAAAACACAGAAGGAGTTTGATTTCGTTCTCGGCATCTGAACCTACATTTTGTTTGTTCGCTGCCATTTTAATGTTCTCGCCGAAGTTACCATCACAGACAAGAACATCTCAACTTAAGAGAGAAGGAAGATGCTGGCGTTAGTATGGATGAAGTCGGGCAAGTGAGTGCGTTGACACCATGATGTTGACAGGGGAATAGTTAACAAGTCGAGCAGTGTAATTGGAGCGTATTTAATACAACCTTCACCCTGGGTTCAGGTTCACATTGATTTTTCTTTTTTCTCAGACAGACATGCACCTGTTCTGTCTCTCTTTGCACATACTTCCCCCCCATTTGACTTTGACCTCCCTCTTTTGTATGAAGCGACTGCTGAAATATTAAGACGCGCTGAGATCTCATGACTGCATAAGACACATTAAGAACCGTCTGCGATAAATAATGTATCTGAAAGCTTTGTGTGTGTTTTTTCTAATCCAAAGAATATACCATTTTATTAACAGGGAGCACTCATACATATTTGCTAAGCAGCAGAGTATAATGGATATGACTAAGGGAAGGTGGGGGGGGGGGGGAGGACAGCTTGACTGCTTCTATTAGCCCTGTTTTGGTGCGGCTCCCACCGTGTGGCCCCCAAATGAGATTATATGTGTATGAAACAGGAGGCAGAGCACTCACCGACCATCCATCAAAGCCTGGGGAGACCTTTGTGAAAGTTTGTGCAAGTCTACTCAGCGGGTACGCTCACTGTGTGGATGCGTGCGTACATGTGTTAGGGTGTGATAAAGTATGTGGGTGCACAGTGCGCATGTGTGTGTGTGTGTGTGTGTGTTTGTGTATCCTGTGAGGGCTGCAGAGGAGAGCAAACGGGGGCCTCCACAGTTCAGCCTCTCCATCATCCTGCACGGCAGGCACACGCGCTGCGACATGCCTGAGAGGGTTTCAATATCCTGTGTGTGCGGGTGTTTGTGCGCCTGTGCTGCTGTGTTTACCCAAGGAATGCAGTTCATTATATTTGTATGTGTGTCTGGTTATTACATATACTCTCTACACACATGCGTACGGAGGCAGATGGAGCCTGAAGGCGAGAGCGGCGCTCCATCTTCACCTGTTCAAGCTCGAGTGGTCTGCGGTGCGATCTCCTCACTCCCAGTAATTACAAGCAAGGCACTACGAGCTCCTCTGCCCCAACCCGGGCTTTTTATCAGACACCGCTGTTGCTAAGACCTGTACTTAAACCCGATTCAGTGTTGACATGAACACACCACATGTATCAAAGCTTTGCAGATGTGTGCAAAAAAGCAGAAATATTCATTAGCGAGCGCGCAGGGCTGGCAGGGGCAGGAGGAGACCCTGTATCGATGGAGCTTTACCTGGCAGAGAGCAGGCTATTAGCCAGGCCCGATAAATCTTGTCAGGGGCTGGAAGAGTCTTCCTGCCTGCTGAAGAATGAAGGTCACGGGGCAGCTGGAGTTAAGAGCGGCCTCGCAAGGTATCTGCTATCAAATCAAACTGAAATATGAAGTCTGGCCATGCAGTGGTTTTTTTGCTTTTTGGGGGGGAAATGCTAATTTTTCATCTTGACTCCTCAGTGGTGTGTACTTACTCTTTTACTACACTGCAACCAGTGATTCAATTAAAATCTGAATAAGGTTACAATCTTGGTTGAGTTGGAAATCACCTAGAGGCAGATGATTACTGCTGGTTTCAGCCTTACAGCTTCTCCCAGGATGGAATAGTAAAAATGACTGTGTGTGTGTGTTTTTGGGGGGGGGGGGTTAATTTGCATGAAAGAAATCTGATTAAATTCAACTTTACAGCAAATGAGCACAAAATAAACGTAAATGTTTCAGGTTTTAAAATGAGGTTTTGGGCACAGTCTGTCTTTGATGATAAATCAGTGGCGGATTTGACTTCATCAAAAAAACATGATTTGTTAAAATGCAAAATCGTGCTTTAGTAGAAGAATATCCTGCATCACCAGAATAAACTGTGCTGCATATTAGAGGATATAAAACTCTGTATATTCACTCCGGCCCATCACGTTGAAAACTTCAATATGAAGAGGAGATGGCAGACAAATTCTACTGTGGATTGAGAGACTCCAGACATTTAATATGGTTTCAGGTATTGATTCGCGGCACCTTGCCCTATAGCCTGTTTATTATCTCGGTTTGGTTTCACCTTTTCTACTCTTTTTCTCACAGAATCTCAGGAGATGGAGTCCTTCTCCTCCATTTCTCCCCTTCACTGTCTCTCTCTGTTTTTCCCAGCAACAATGTTCCAAGTAACAAATACAAACAGTCAATCAAACTGGCCAGTGGCGGAGAACGCGGCGGCCATTTTAACCGCGAGCTCAGGTGCTTGAATAACGGCGGCTGCGGACGTTTTTGCTGCAATTACGACCGGAGAGAAACGGGGAGGGGGATGTAATCAAGACTGAAAGAGCGGCCTTTGACACGGTTCATTTACCCTGAGCTGGTCCGATGCAACACTTGGGACACAATAGCCAATTGTAAATTCCAGAGTAAATTCAGCGGTGAGAAACTGCCGGGGGGGGGGGGGGGGGGGGGGGGGGGGGGGGGGGGTTGCGAGGCAATGCTGTTACATTTGTTGCTGTTTGGTTCGAGGTTGATGAGGTCTGGGATTGGGGGAAAGGCAAGGGTATCAATCACGTTGACATGCCTGGAGGCGGTAAAATTATTAGAATAATGGTAAACAAAGCCGCCTAAAGGTTTTTCATATCTCACCTCAGCTTTCTTTTTGAACCCAGCCTTTGCTTAGTAAGCGTCACTTAACATCAGATTCATCACGTGTAATCTGTCCGTAATGACATATTAATGACTAACTTCAGAGTGGAGGAAAATGTCGGGAACGTGTGCGCACAAAGGAAGCCGCACCGCGCAGTGGAGAGCTCTTGCGAACCCGGGCGACGGGAGGGGAGCGCACGGCGCCTTTGACAGGCAGCAAAGTGCCTTCGCGGGTGACATTTACGAGTGCGTCGTGGAGATCCCCAGCTGGACTCGGAGAGGAGACAGTTACTTTCTGTTTAATCGCCATCAGGATTCTGCGGGCGCCGCAGCGAATGTTTGAGCAGTGCAGATTACTTTCCCCCCGTGAAGCCAATTGCGGTGCCATCATTTGATGTCTACGCAAATGTGCTTAACATGCAAAGCGCTCCAGCCTCTGCACTTTTGAAAGATTCACGTCGGGGTGGGTGCATGTGTGTGTGTTTGTGTGTGTGTGTGTCGGCTCTTTCAAAATCTCTTTGACTGAGCTTCTCTTGTGCCGAGGCGGCCTCCCCTCTTGTTGAATTGGGGGACATGACATGACAACTGAAGACCTTGTAATTTATGTTGAAAATGTCAGCGTTATCTGTGCCAGCGTGAGTCTGTTTGAACAAGGAGGCGCGCTGGCTCTGGTCCTCCACCGCTGTTCAAAACGTACGCCTGTGTTTGCTCAGGAATCTTTGGTGGGCTATCCATTGTTACTATGGCGATATACCTCTGCAGCACTCGCCCCACCACCCGCTGAGACTTCTCCCATGGCCATATGCCTGAGTTTTCTTTTATTACGGCTCTTTTATCTCGCTTGCACCAGGTAATTCTAACACATCACTGCCAAAAGCATGGCTCGGGGGTCACGTCCTCTCCGGAGAAAGTCGTGGTATTCTAACAGCTTTGGCGGGCGAGGCGTGGGAACGTCATGTTCTACTAAACTCTTTTTATTTTTTTTTAAAAAGCCACCTGGGCAAGCGGGGGAGCATTTTCAAAGTTGAAGGTCTCCGAACACTAAATTGGAAGCAGTTGCTTTGCTACAATGGGCTCATCTCTCTCTCTGTGTCACGGCTCCTCGGGGATCCGCAATTTACTGCCCTCCTCACTTTGAGTTCTGGATTCATGAGATCAAATTAGACAGTGAGAGAACATCAGTGGCAGCTGCTCTTTCACGCGAGGCCAGCATTTTGAGTCGGGTTTGGTTGCTGGTTAACCATTTCCTACTTCTATTCCTGCCTGGGAAAGCGGTTTCAAGTCCAGGAGGGAGAAGAATGAATGAGCTTGATGTGGATAAACAGAAAGAAAGATTTGAATCACAGCCCCTTTTAAGAGAAGACACGGCCCTGCAAGGTCAAGACATTTACAGATGTGATGAGTCACATTGGAATCTGGTGTTTTTCAAACATTTCACAGTATCAAATAGCCATGAATCTTAAGGACAGATGACACAAGTCCTCCTATTTCATCCCGAATCTAAGGAGCGCGACAGCTGAATAGCAATGAATTCATACAGACAGATTAAAGGAGCCGGTGTCAGGGATCAAAAAGGCAGAATGTTGAATAAATACAGTAAATGCATAAGGAACAGAGCGAACCACCAAGTGAGTGTGTGAAATTTAAAGCACTCTTTCATATTTAGAGGTGCGCAGGCAAATCATCAGCTTAAAACCAGAGGCAGTGATGACAAACTGGAGTGATTCTCGTCACTGTAATGACTCTTGGCATGCGTGTGACCTAATGAAGTAAGAGTTTGCCTGTGTGACAACATGAATGTCTGTGATGATTGTAGGTTTCTGTTGGAATTCCTCAGAGGACGCCTGCAGCGCTTCTGAGAATGTGTTTGCTCCACATACAGTGTATACTCCCACCTTAACAATAAACACTCACCTCTTTTTAACCCCAGACTTTCCACAAAGGCAGTTATTTCACACCCTTTATCCAGTATGAGCACGTTGGCACGCTCAGGGAAAAATTCTTTAACTGATGCATATTTATGAATTCATCAAACGTCAAACATTCACTTTGCATGCAAGAATATTTTTTAAATCCAATATTCAGCCATCTTTACGTACAGCGGAGACACTTCGCTCTCAGACAAATCAGCAGCTCCTGTTTGATTACTAGCCTCAGCGTCCCTGTGGACTTTGAGTCAAAGCTCATAATGAACACTGTCCGGGCATGTATGTCTTTTCATGTGGGAGACATGTTCCTCAGGCGTCAACCACACTCACGCCCGCTATTGACTACATTTTACCTGCCGGTGGTTGTCTGTCTGGCTGTTTTTATTATTAAATCCAGGAGGGTGAGAAAATAAAGAACAAAATGACCTGGATTACCAAACAACCGCCGTAACTGCCACGTCGTCTCCTCCAGCCACAGACGCCTTTTTGCTCGAGTTGTATTTTCAGGCGCTCGTGTGATTTCTCAACACCCACTGTGACACGCTACACAGATATTGCATGCTGTCAAAGTGCGGGGTGGGGACGCTCTCATCCCCACCCACGGTAACGTTTGCAGCCAAAACGCGAGAGAGTGATGCATTGTGGGGGGGAAATGGACAACACCGCCTCATGTGTTTTACCTCGCGTCGGCACAATGACAACAACAGCGGCGACAGCACCAGAGGAGGAGGAGGAGGAGGGCCCCCCCTTTTTGTTCAGCACAAGCTGATACACCGAAAGGGAGTGACAGGTTTGAAAAATTGGCAAACAGCGCTTTGCTGGAAGGCTTCCTTGGGGCTTGGGTACCTTTGGAATCATGTGCGAATGCAGAGGAGTGTGAATGAAAAATAGCTGTGTGATCCTGGCATGTTGCTTCTGTCAAGAACGCGTGAATTTCTTCTTCTTCTTCTCCTTCTTCTCCCACCGCTTGCTGTCATCCTCATCATCTGCCCCTCAAAAGAAAGCTTGCGTTTCCTCTCTCCCTCTCTCTCTCTCTCTCTCTTCTTCTCATCATCTCTCTTTTAACACTCCATCCTCTCACCAACACACCCTCCTCCATCTCTCCTCTGTGTTTTCTCCCCCTCATATTCTCACACTCCTTCCCTCCCCCCCTCTCCTCTGTTCTTCCAGCTTAGCGGACGTGGTTATTTAAGGCTTAGGATCCATAAAACCTGCCTTAGGTGTGTTTGCTTTTGTCACTTTCCCAAAATGGTGCACTGACTGCCACATTGTCAGCTGTTGATCCACGTTCAGCCACTGCCCGTCTTCGTGCGGATTTAGCGGCGACTTAAGCCGAGGTGGAGCCCCCCTGCGATTGCCGTCAGCAGGTTTTAAGTAGTGTAGTCGCCACTTAGCATGGAAGTCCGGAAGACATTCTCAGGATCCTCGTCCCAACGTCCCTTCCCCCGGAGGGAAAACAGTCACTGACCCTCCCTGCAGGGCTGTGGACACAGGCTGCTCTAATCTCTTTAACTCGGCGAGAAACTCAGTGTCGGAATTTCTTCTTTTGCTCTGTTCTCATGGCTGCGTTTGTGCACGATTATCAACCTAAGCTCCGAGAACACAACAAAATCACGCCTGCAGACCAGACTCGTCATGTGTGCGCGAGTTGCATTGTTTCAAACTATTATTCTCTTTCTCTTCCGGGAGCCGCGAGGACACGACACAAACGGAAAACAGTCACAGCGTGATCCTTTCCTGCACAAACATCTGTCCCAGATTGCTCCGCGCTTCCTAATTAAACCCTGTTTACCTCAACATTCTTAAAGCAGACTTCTGACTAATTATTAGGCACAAGCTCCTCAAAGCCCTGGTTAAATCTCATGCTGATGAGAGAGAGAGAGAGAACGATGGTGTCGTGGCTCTCTCCCCACAACCCCCTCCACCCCTGGAGCATGCCCCTCTTTGTGTCCATGTCTGGCCTTGATGATGCCAAGTCTGCCGATGCATTGGTCTTTCACACGAGAAAAAAACCTCTAATTAATGAACCCGGGGACGCTCGGTGCTTTAACATTGTTTTTGTGTATTCAACGGAAGACGGCAAAAGGAGAAAGAAAGGGAAAAAATTTAATTTATAACTTGCAGCAATTTTCAATCATACATTTTTAATGTTTATTCCGCAGTTTCTTAATGAAATCCATGCATCAGAATATAGTGAAAAGGCAAGAATCAGAAGTGGGTTTGAAATTTTATGATGCACCAGGGATTTTAATAGATATTTTCTGAATTGACTTTTTTCCTTCAGTGTTAGTACATATTTGCCCTCAGGGTTTCTGATGGGTAGTGGCATGAGGCTCGGTGGGTTTCATGTGTGTGCGCACGGAATATTCCCAATATTACAGATGGTATCTGAAGCTAGAGTCGCATTTTGAGGATTTTAGAACTGGTTTAACAGGCTCACACACAAAGACACTGCAACACACACTCGCAGAATTATCCTGGGTGGCCGCCTGATTCAATTAGTGGGAGGTGAGGAGCAGAGAGATGAGGGTCACACTTGCCATCGCAGCCCAAATGGAGATGCTTCCTGGGAGACCCGGCTCGTCGCTAAATTTGGCAGCTCCTGGGTCATTGTTTCATCACAGCCCAGAATGGCTGCAGGGCTCGCCGCGACTCTATAAGTCTGTATATCTATACATCTATAATGTGAATTTCGATTTAAAAAGCTACGCCTTCCTCCCAATGTTCCACGCATCGCTGCAGTCGCAACCCGGGAACCCCTGCAGCTACCAGGAGACGTGATGTGTTGTTTTTTTTTTGTCTGTTTTTGTGCACTAGCATATCAATGAGGCATACGTTTACAGAAGTACGAGCTGTGCATACATGTTTGCTCGCATATTACACAACATCTGCAAGATTCTCACTGAGGGATGAAAGATGGAGGATAAGAACATTATTAACAACAGAGTAAAACACAGAAACCCACCTCCCCCCCTTGGAGGAAAAGCGATAAGTGACCACGCTGCTGCTCCCCTGTTATTGAAATTTCAAAATGAGGATTCATAATAAGATGGGTATTAGGTATGGATTTCCTGTAATGGTGGTTACTGACAACAATCAGCACAGGGAGGGGGATCAATGGTGGATAAACACCAGGCCTTGCTGTTTGAATGCCACTCAAACAAGCGCCGGCTCCAATCTTTAATGGGTGTGTTTGTAAAGACCACCTGGCTCTATTCGGAGTCCCCCCCGCCCACCCACCACCACCACCCTGTCTAGACGTTCTTACTTCCTGTTGGTCATGACAGAGAAACCTATTGCATTTAATTTTTGTTTTAAACTAAACATTTTCCTTAGAGCGTCCACCCTGAGTTTGATATAACCGCAACTTCTCCTCTCTCTGCGGCCCTGCTGTTATTACTTTCTCCAACATTCCCTCATGTCCGCCAGATGTGTCAACAGCACTTCAACACAAATTCATAAAGCACTAGTTTTGCCGCTCGCTTTGCTTTTACCCCCTCCACACGATGTTATGGCTGCTTCAGACGTCTACGGCTGAATTATTCCTTTTTTCGTAAAACAAAATCCAAAAGTCCTGACTGTGCGTCTCTGCCTTGTTTTGTTTGCAGTCAAAGACTCATCGCTGTATACAGTGACAGTCCAAAAAAAGGCTTTTCTGTAGTGTTGTTTCTGCAGGGATCTGGATTTAATAAACAATCACTTGAGCCAGAAGCGTCTCAGGGCGAAGCAGATGTCTGGGTTACTGTTGCGAGAAGATACATTAGAGGGCGCTATAGTGGGGTATCTATATTGTACACAGTGAAGAGTGAGATGTAAAATATTAATACAATATGAAAAATGTTAAATAATTTCACATTTTATAACATTATTACCCTGAAAAATTAAATTCTAATACACAATAAATTAAAAAACTATAACAGAGCGCATACGGCCCAAGGCCCAAAAGTCCCTTTAAATTCAATGGAGCTGCACCAGATTACACAAACTCATAGAAATAAATTCCCAAAATATGTCAGATTAAAAAAAAACTAAGATCCAGGACTACAGAGAAATGCCACATGTTAAAAGAAGAGAAAATAAAATCCTGGACCTGCCCCCTGATTCGTATCTGCAACAAGAATGTAATGGGTTCTTTTCTGACTCATACTGCATCCTTCCATGTAATTCAATGTTAATCCTTGAAGTCGTGTTTGTGCAAATAAATAACCGATAAATTCCAACGAAAAAATGATTTGAAAGTGTGTTTTAGGGCATCCTCAAGACTTGAGCATCAGTCGGTGTCAACTCTGCAGACAGCAATATATATATATATATATATATATATATATATATGTATATATATAAAGTATAAAGGCCTTTGGAAGTTGCCTGGGTCTTTGCTCTGTTTCTGATTTAAAAAATCAACCACACCCACAGGATTCAACGTTTCATCCCTTCAGTGACCACGTCGACTTTTATTAATAGCAAATCTCACAGGTTTGTGGGAATGTGGGCGTGAGTCTCCGAGAGGTAACATTGTCTGAAGTCAAGTGAGTTTGAATTTTGGCACTCGCCATTAAAATCATAAAAATTGCGTGTGAGGCATCTTACCCCCTCGGGGAGAAAGGGAAGGAAGACAGACAGAGAGAGAGAGAATGAGGAGCTTCATGAAAACAAGTCTTTCTTGTTTTCTGATTCCTCTCAGTGATCACTAATTACAGACTGACATGGCTCTCCTTAAAAGTACAAAAGGAAAAAAACAACACATTGAATACGCAGCGTAATCATTATTGTTCTAAGTTGGAACAAACACATTCCTCTCATCCTCGAGGGACTTGAGTGTATGTGTGTGTGTGTGTGTGTGTGTGTGTGTGCATGGATAGGATCGTCTTTCCTGTCATTAAACAAACAGTTATATATTAAATTAGTCCTGAATGACGAGCTGTTAAAATATGATGGTAATAAACAAGGAGGATTTTCATGTTGACAGACGCTTCTGATGAGAGCCACGGCGCCTTAACTAGGATGAGGTTGGTGCCAAGTTGGCACATGGCACAACCTCAGCTACTGATACTGCTGCTTCTGTGTGGTTTGTGTTTGACAGGGTGTCCATCCTGTTTGTGTGAGTGTTGATGACGTGCTGTCAAAATGGAATTCAACGCAGGCTTCTGTTCCTGTCACTCGGGCTGAAAAGGTTTGCACGTGGTTAGTGCCCCAGCAGTTCAAACGCCGCTCCCTCCCGTCACCTCGAACGCCCTCTGCAAAACTACAATATGTGTGTGTGTGTGTGTGTGTGTGTGTGTGTGTGCATCTCCTCACATCTGTAGCTGCAGATTCTAAGAGCGTATCCTTTCATGAACGCAACAAGGTCACAGCACTCTGCGAAGTTATTCCACTTCAGAAGTACAGTATTTCTAGTAACCGGATTCAGCGAGGATTCGAGAGCTGGAGAGTGGGGGTGGGGCGTGCTGCTCATATCGCAGGGAGAGAGGAGAGATTGAGACACCTATGCATTTTGGTGTTGCATATTTTAAGGAAAGAGTAGGAAAATCACACCGTGTGAAATAAAGAGACATATGAGATATCAGGGGGAAGAGACTTCTAAGATGAAACAATTAAAAATGACCTTATTCCTGATGTACAGATTATGTGATAGGACTTTACTATATATTCTTTATTTAAATTTTAAGTGTTATCCACATGGTTGCCGGACAAACGGATATTCACACTGACTCCACTTGAAATGAACTCGAGCTGAACCTGCAGAATAATTCCTGTCTTCGTTTCGGCTCATATCCTCACATCTTTGAGGCCACAGTGACACTCTGGCTATACCTGTCTCTTTTCTCCCAGATTTATACGATTCTACGAGGAGACGTTGGCTTCTGTATACAGTAATAATTCAGTTCATGTCTGGGGCTCGGGGGAGGGCCGTCTGTTGCTCACGTTCCTGAGACTCCTGGATCATTTAAATGCCTCTGGCATTGCACTCCTCACTTAAGCTGTTTCTTGTCTAACACTTAGCTCCAACGTTTCATTTTGGCTCAGCGCGGTCGGATCCCCTCTGAAAAGTCCAAATAAGGTGTTTTCTGCACAAACATCAATTTTTTTGTTGAGGTCTCCTGTCTCCTCTCCTGCCCCTCATTTTTCGAAATCAGCATGCTCTATGAAAACAAAGCCAAACAAGGAGCTGCAAGCGAGGCAACAAACTTAGAGAAATTCATTAGTCAGGGTGTTGTTTTCACAAATTAAACATTAACTTTTCTTTCTTTCTTTTTTTTTTTTGTCTTTTCTTTTTCGCCACGCCTCGCATGAGACACGGTTGCCCGAGTGTTGTTTGTTGCGGTTTTCATTCGCCTGGGATAATGAGAAAATTCTGCATGTCAACATTAGCCGAAGAAATCTCACACGAGGGCGAAGTAGGTTTAATTTGAAATTCTACCGTGGGGTTTACGGCCTCTCTCTTCCCAAATAAGAAGGCAGAGAGAGAGAGGGAGGAAGAAGTGAACTTCAGTTAATAATCTTTATCATGAGATTGTTGACACTGTTTTCTATGGATTGTTTCCTGTCTGCCCCATAGGTTTGGATAAATAATGATATTACGCTTGCTGAAAGAGAAAGATAGAGCAAACACTTCACCAAACTATTAATTATTGCTTTACCACGAACAGAAGATAATGTGCTGTAGTATCGATGTCTATGAAGCTTCCATACATCACATAGGGATGTAACCGAGAGCCCTGTCAAAGCCACGTCATGTATTGATCGCATTAATATTCCTTAAACATGAATATAGATTCTACATGGAGGTGTGTCTGAAAGGTCAGGAGATGCAGGGCTGTGAATGCAGTATTTATCAGGCGCTGAGGTGCATTATGTTCATGAGAATACAGGAAACCACATCGTTCAGCGACGCTGTTTACGTGTCCTGGAATCTGCTCATGTCCCTTTAGGAGCGAAGTGCACCACCAGCCTGAGCAAATAAATAAATCGGAGTTCGACTCTCATTTTCACTTCATTACTGGAGGTAACTGAATACATTAAGTTACCTTTGCATGCGGAAAATGTGTTCGCCTCAGCATTTTAATCCACAGAAGAAGCTTTTAATGAGGGGGATTTTATAGCACACTGCATTATTCAATTAGAAAGAAGAGTAAGGAAAGGTCTGATGGAAATGTCCCCACCGTGGGCCACGCGCCAGGTGGCCGCAGGACCACAGAGGGAAAGACAGGATGATGAAGGGAGGGTAGAATGATGGAGAGGGGAAAGGCGGAGGAGGAGAAAGCGAATGAGCGGCGCAAAATATGATGCAAGCTACGTAAATAGATTGATCCATGGCCAGGTTAATAATGTGAGCACACACACACACACACACACACACACACACACACACACACACACACACACACACACACACACACACACACAGTAACACACAACCACAGCCTTGCCAGTGGCACCAACCTTCATATGAAGGCAGAATGATAGTATAATATTTTCTCTGGATTGGCGTAGCGAGCATTAGCACTGATGGCAGTTGTGGAATTGCAAATGTCCTCAACGGCATGTTCATGCTACTTTGCATTTAAAGTAAAAGTAGTAAAAAAAAAAAAAGAGAAATACTGAGAGGTAGCATTCTGCTGGGTTTTAATGCTTCTCGCGGAAGGTTTAAAACCATTTGTAGCTGCGGCTTGAGCTTGACTAATGCAGAAAATCTTGGAAACACTGGAGATATTGTATAAGTTTTAATATGTGCTGAGTTGTTTCGGTGCCGACAGACGCACATTTAACATCAGGCAGGTGAGCAACACACAATGAGCTCAGTTTCTCAGGGCCTCTGAACAAGTGAGCACTGATTGAGCCCGATGTTTTCATAATGCTCCATCGCCTCTTCTCTCTCTCTGTCACACACAAACAGGTACTCACACCACACACAGCAGCTCTGTGAGCTTACCCCACTGACCCCGACCTCAAACAGTTGGTAAAAAAGCAAAAATTAGCGAGATTTGCCTAAAAATAGCAGATGCCAGTTGGTGTCTGCTCGGTGAGATTTGCTGCGATTTCCCTTCCAAACAATAACCTGGAATCGGAGGCGAATGCTGGGACACAATCTCGCTCGGCGGCCAAAGAGAGGGATAAGAATACAAATGCCCGTTTTGTGTGTGGGAGAGAAAAAGCGAAGCAGACCCGGATTGCACACAAAGTCCTTCAAATCCTCGGAGGCGCTAGGGGCCGTCATGTACCGAGCGGTAAATTGATCATGACACAGAACCGTGGAAAAAAGAACCCAGAACGTACAAGCGTGTCAAAGGCACAAAAGATGTGGCAGCGGATGCAGGGCCGGAGAGAAAGCGAACACACACAGACCGCATCATTTTCTACATCTCTGCTGAAAAGCGGCAGCGCAGCTTATGCACCGTTGTCTTTATATTGACACACACATGTGCACATTCACATGAGCCAAGACGCTGCCGTATCCCACATACAGAGCATAATCAACACTTTGCTGTTGACAGTTGTGCCGCTGCGTGCCCACCTCGCCTGGTCCTAGAGTCAGGAGTTAAATTTGGGATCACAGATACACACTCTTTGAAACTGTCCATTTTACTGAATTGCTGTATTTTCTGGGTTAAACACACCCTTCCTTTGAAGTGGATTTCTCCGTCCCAGAGCATGCAAGTATTATGCTCACAACCTTGAAATATTAAAGGCAGAGTGCTGTATAAATATCTGGGTGAATCCTCTCCTCGCCGGTTACTCCATTTTTCCACAGTGGCACACTGGATACTGACCATCTGGATAAACCTTGCAGGATTAAGTAATGTCTCCAAAAAAAAAAATGGCCAAAAAAAGTAAATCTACCAGTGAAGTACTGGGCGGGGGGGCGGACGAGTGACTGGCTTAACCCAAACAATCTGGCGTCGCTGGAGTAAAGACACTGATTTTCAACCTGCCTGCATTTGATGCTGAAATATTAATCATGGAATGTTTTTTCTTTGTTTCCGTGGATTTAGAGCTCAGGCCTTAGCAAGACAACGACAGATTTTTATGTCTACACCGTTTTTTACACAGAGGTTTTAATAGTTAATCAGGGGCCCTGTCTCGGATAGAGTGGATTGCTTTGTTTGGACTGGACTGTCAAGGCGATGTCGATGGTCGTTTAATAAGAAGCTCTTTTACTGCGGTGGGAGTGGAGCTTGTTTGCTGTAAAGAAATGTGTCCTCCACCGCACTGGGACGATTCTGTGCGTGTGTCGTCACGTGGCTCGATAGAGTTACGTTGTGTTCTAAATTGTGTTTTAAGAATCAAAATGTGTTGCTTTTCTAAACAAATGGATTTAAACTTCCAGTCATCAGCTGCAAAGAGGGTCCCGCAAACCCAGTTAAGTGTCCCCACTTTGCTGGGCTATTGTCGGACATATAGCTCCACACAACTGTCCCTCTGAAGTGATGCTTAGTCTCACGCTGCCCTTTGATCGGCTCGCCTTGGCCTCCCTCTGCAACACTACACATACCACAGGAATTAAAGAGCAGGCTGAATGGACAGGGATAAATAGAGGCCATCACCCTATCATTATTATTCCATGGGGCGATGGAGCATTTAGCTCTGCAGTGGTCAGTGTCTTGCTGAAAAGCCTCCTACTGAGGTATAGAAGCATTTCTCCAGACAGGTGCTCATGCAAATTGAAGAGAGTGACATTGTGTCGCCAAGAGTAAGTGCTCACATTTGCTTTTGACCACAGAGTTATGTTGGAATATTTCTGCCTCTATTCACAGGACTCCCTGTGATTAGGTGAACCATTGTGCAGCCAGTGGTTTTTCTTTATGACTCACGCCAGCATCTTTTTCTTCTGTCCCCGTGGGGGATCGACCATTTTGTCTTTTATACACCCAACAACAATAGGAAGTGCCGAGTTCTATACCCCTTTTGACATCAATACACTTTCAGAACTACGTTGTTGAGGCACGGCTCCTCTATAGCCGACCTGTCCTCTCTGTGCCCGGGGCTAGAGATGACGTGTGAAGCATACCTCAGCAGCTGAAGAACCTTCACCCTGGTCCCTTCTTTGCTCCAGTCCCCCTTTCCCCCCTACTCTGCCAGCCAATTACCAATTCCCTTTTGAGGTGCAATGACATTGAGTTTTGACAGCTGAAGGGTTCTCTCTTTTTTTTTTTGTTGTCATTGAACTTTTCTCTCCTTCCTTCTTTCCATCTCACCCCTCGTTTTCTTTTTCTCTCTGTATGTTTTTTGAAGATCTTTAATCTGGGCTCAAAGACAGGTGGGGTGGCTGAGCTGAGCACTAAATGAAAGCCTGTGGAATTGTAGTTGCCTCTTTGACCTCGGGTTCTCCTTCCTCGAGAGCATGCCTCGTTACTGGCAGCAGGATGTCACCTCAGTGCGAGCCAGATCAAACGCTGTGTGAAGTGCGTGCTCGCGCCGCGCGCCCGCGCACATGTCTGTGTGTATCAGCCGGAATCCTATTAGAAAACCAGATAATGTCAAAAACTGACGGGAAAAAGAGATGAAAACCCTTGACATGGACACATTTTTACAAACTTTTCAGGGTTCAAACTTTTCTGACAGACCCAAAGTTTTAGCCGAAAGCATCAAATTCCCGTTGGTTGTCATTCTTTTTTCTGCTTGTCTCCTGATAACCATCTGCAATTTACCACCTAAAGGTCAAAGTCTGCATGAGGAAGACTGAAGCTAATCCATCCGCCAAGGATAAGACTTTTCTGACAACACTCTGTGATGAGTATGGTGACATCCGGGGTTTGGAAAATATCTAATATCTGCAACATGCTGTGTTATTGAAATTGAGATTTTCCACTGTGGTTAGAAAAAGCCTCAGAAGACAATAAAACAGTTTTTCAAAATACTTTACTGATGCCTGAAGCATATTTCTGTCTCCCCTTGTACCTTTTTCTTGCACCTGTTTATTTCGTTTTCTCTCCGATCCCCCTCATTCAATCTTTTCTCAATCTGGTGGTTCTGTCTGCTGGTGCGGGAACAGGTCAAGGGCAGGAAAATGATAACATTCGCTCATTCTCTGGTCAAATTAGGAGTGCAGCAAACGCACAAACACACAGCGATGATGGATGAACGGTCTTTCACCGAGGATGTAAACATGATTCATGGCTCCTCTGTGGCTATTAGTCCTGCACACATACACATGAATGTTTGCACATGCTCTCGACTGTTCTCGCATTTGAGAAATGCACTCTTTTGTCAACACATCTCTTTATAATGCCGGATGGATTCCACCTCTGGCACTTCACTTGCAATAAAACCTACTACACTGTTTGAATGTCAACAACAACAAAGAAACTGAGAGCGTTCAACACATTGCCTCCAGTCAGTCACGGCAGGTGGAAGCAGGTTCAAGGAGGTGTGTTTATACCAAGACACACACTCACACACACAGATGTCAAATGCCTCTGATAGTATTAGCTGTTAACGCGTTCAGCCACACACACTTCAAGTGAAGTGATGAGGCAACTCTTTGTTGATGAATGTTCTTTTTCGCGACGCTTAAACAGGCATGCATCCGTCTTCACGTAGCAGCAAAACTTGAGTGGGAGGAAAGGAGAACGGGGAGGCAGACAGAGATGGAGAGAACGGAGGAGAAAGTGGGACTGAAATGATGACAAGGATGATGAAGAAAGAGAGAGCAGAACTAGAACAACACTGATGAAGGAAGAAGGGAAGGGGAAACAAGTCTAAAGCATTTAATGAAATGCCTTTTGGGCAAATGTGCTAACACGTTCCATCAGTTATGTTGCGGTCGCTGCCGTCTGCGGAACGCTGCTGATGTGTCTGAAATTCAGGGGCCGCATCCTTCGAAAGCCGCGTTCATAGACCAATCACATCACAGCGGCACGACTAGACTGTTCCAAATGTGTCCTTCAAACCCCGAGCAAAGAGGTAATGGCGGCAAAAAGCAGCACAAAATATATTTGAAAAAAATGTATCTGTAGTTTATGTGGCTGATTTCACACCCTATATAGTTGACTCATTTGTATCCCACAATGCAATGCGAGAAGTAGAAACACAATAAAGTGAATTGGGACAGCAGCAAACACAAATGCCTTGATTGAAAAGAAATGAAAGTTGTAGCAGATACTTAATAGTTGTTATTGTTCATGTTGGGAAAATACGCTCATTAGGAAATAATACACCCCAACCGACATTGACTCGTTTAAATTGTGAGACAACAATGACAGGGCCGTGTTTTCTTTTCCAACGTGTTGATGAGTAGGAGTGAATAATGATTTCAGACACAGCTATTGTTAGTTCAGCGTATAAACATGCAAACATTTAAACTGGCAAATACAGCTGAGGTAATAGTGGGCCAACCGACCGCCATTCTGTAACTGCCACCCACAGCGTAGCTAAAGAAGTGTGTGTGACCGCTCACATCACAACATAATCTCTGTCAGATCCTTCACACTCCTCTCCCTCCATATCCTCTCCTCCTTCTCATCTTTTTTACTAAATCGTTTATCTCTTCATCTCATTCTTTTCACCTGCTTTAATTTCCTCTCACTTCTTTAAGTCACCATACACACACACACACACGCACACACACACACACACAGACACACTCGCATAAGTCCTTTATCTTCTCCTCCTCTTTTTCTGTGTGGCGTTTTATTCACACTTTACAGAAGACATCTGTTTTGTCCCTGTGCCGGATACTGAAAATTTGACCTATTTTTGCTGAAAGACTCAGTGGCAGATTTTTCACTCTTTCAACTCAGACCATTGTAGCAAAGCAAATTGTTTAAAAATCCTCTGCACATCATCGTTGTGAATCCGTCTGTGAGATTTATTTGAGATGACTGGCCAAGTTGATATGGATAAATGTTCCTGTCACCACTGAAGCCCACTGCTCGGCCCCTGATTTGCGGAGACATTGACAGCACGGACCGCCGTGTCTCAAAACAAACTTAATACTTTAAGTTCTTCATCATTTGTCGCCATAGAATGTGAACTCGCCACACTTTGATCTCGCCATTTCTCTCAAGCTTCTTTTTCCTAATTACTGTGGTCTGTGACCGCGGGAAGGCTCACGGCTCACCCACTGGGTGCCGTCCAGCGGATTTGATCCCCCGCTCTGGCCGCAGCCATCTGTGCCTGTTGGCGTTGTAATGAGAGACAAATGCCCGCTGGCCTCTCCTCCTCCACAGCCGCAGTTGTTGTGCATGTGCACGAGCTCTGGACAACAGTAATTTAGTATCGGCTTTTGATGCGTTCAACCCCGTAGCCCCGGCTCTGCTCATGCTTGCATAACCTTGCAGATGATGAAAACTGGATAAAAGGATAAATATAAATTTGGGAATGTGAAATGAGCCAGGCACAAACAAATGCTGTTTTGCTGTCTGTCTGCTCAGTTCGGCTGAAGAGATACGGGAAACATTGTGCTTATCCCCTGAGCTAATCCCTTTAGACGAACGTCCAATCCCTCAAAGCATTACAACACTAGCTCATTGCAACACTAGCCAATGCACTGCTTTGTCAAATGATTGTTTACAGTCTTGCATTTAAATATTTGGTGTTTTTTTTTTCTTCTTCTGATAAATCCATTTCTTTTAGCATCTTTTAAACTCTCCTTCTTGTACAGCCACAGGGGGTTCGGCAATGGATTTTTTATTTCTAAATAAGAAATGTCAGATGTTATGTGTGACGGGTGGTGGAAAACATTCACGGACCTACAGCCAATCCACCACGGATCCTAAAATCTTTGAAACGGCACAAATAATCCAATTTTTTACAATCTATGAGCAAAGCTGAGGTTTTTGCTAAGCTAATAACTTTGATTCCGTAAATCCATCACAGTGTTTTTCTGCCAATCCCCTAATACAGTGGACAAGTTTAATGACATTCCTATATTGACTCAAAGGATTTATTTATTTATCTCTGGGTTAAAAATGACGAAAGAAAAAAGCGTTTGTTTCTAACACAATATACCTGAACATTATTCGCCAAAATGGCTTTGTAATATATCACATTGGGTGAGTGAGTCTTTAAATTGACCTGTGCATGCAAGTGTGTGTGTGTGTTTGACTCTAAATCCCACAGTGGGTGCCTCCCCATAATAATGATGCTATTAAACCCAGCGCTTAAGCTGACTTTGCTTTCCTTCTCCCTCCTCCTTCATCCCCCCTTCCCCACCTTTCTCCATCGCTCTACATTCCCTTGCCCCCTCCCAACACACACACACATCTTGAACACTCGGTTGACCCGGCACCCCACCCCCCCAATCCCTCACTTTCTTCCCCCCACTGCATTATTAGTGTGTATAGCTCTCTCCTGGCTCTGCAGAAGCCATTAGCTGAGATTAGCAGGCGTAGGAACCAAGCATCTTTCTCTCTCTCTTTCTCGCTCTCTCTCTCTCACTTCATTTCTTTTTTTTTTTTTCCGGGCTAGCCGTAGCCGCCACGCTCTCTGAATGATTACCATCCATTATGGGGCCTTATTGTGCTGACAGAGGCAACTTCAAGCCCTGGCCCCAGCCGTAAAGAGAGAGAGAGAGAGAAAGAAGAAAAAGACTCATAATTTTAAGTAATGTGTGTGTATGTATGTGAGAGAGAGAGAGAGAGAGAGAGAGAGAGCGAGGAGGGAGGCTGAAAAGGAGAAGAGATAAGGCAAGAGGGGACTGGGATGTTAGCATGAGGGATTTTGGACGCAGGAAGTGGCTACAGGGGAGCTGTGTGGGCATGAATGTGAAGCGAGGGAGACGCGATCGGCGCGGGTGTTACTGATTTGTCGAGGTTTGATGGATGCACGACAAACATCTACACAAAGTTGCACGTGAAAAAAACTGGAGAAGACAAATAAGGTGAAATTTTTGATTCAAAGAAAAGTAAAGAAATATGTTCAAAAAGGTAAATTTCCTGGCTGCTGATGCGAGGTCGTTGGATTTGACACTTGACTGGAACAAGAGGGAATATAAAAACATTTCTCTCAACATCCCCCCCCCTTCTCTTTATATACCTGTAAATAAAAGTAGAGGATGCTCCCCCGCTGGCTGCAGCTCCGACCGCCCAGGCCTGTGATGATAACGTAGAGTCCTCATCATAAAACATATTTTCAAATGTTTTTCTGGAGAGTGCTTGGGGAAAAAAAGGTTTTATTGGTGGTTGGAGTTTGGGTTAAACAGAACAAATCGGTGTGATTTTATAGAACGTGTAGAGGGATTTCTTCTAAAGCACTCGCAACTCCCCCATCACGCTCCCTGTCTCTATCTATCTCCCTGTCTCTCCCTCTGGCGGCTCCGTCTTCGCCAAGCTGCATGTCAATGAGTCCGTCCCAAAATGCCCTGTCAATATTCCTGACAGATCTCTAAAGCCTGCTACTGTAAAACTGCAGGGGAAATGACAAGTGGTGGCGGAGTTTCACCTGAGTTTAAATCTGTATTAGGGGTTTTTGATTTAGAGAAAAGTGCAACAGCGGGAGAGGGAGAGTGTGTATTTATGTGTGTGTAGACAATTTGTTTCTGCCATCCATCAGCCTCATGGTCATGACCACGTCTGCCGCGACCAGCCCTGGCCGCCTTTACAAGGCCCGGATTAGCATATCGTCAAATGCCTCTGCACCCCCGCTTACTTTAGAGATGACCGAAACCTCAGCGGTGAAAAAGTCTCTCGCCACGTGTGTTCATATACGTAGAAAACGTGACGGGCTGTCGCTCGCATATTCTCCGCCTCCAGCATCGGTAAACATCTACTTCCTCTATGCGCGCCCATACTTTAGCACCTTCCATGATTGCATCCCCCTTCATCTCTCCATTGCTCTCCCTTCACCCTCCCTCCCACTCCACGAGCATCACTCTAAATCACACACATCTCTCTGGATCTCTCCTCCCATCTTCCCCTTCTCCTCTTCTCTTGAGCCCCTTCCTTTTTTTTGTAATCTATTTTCTCCCCTTTACTCAACCTCTATCTCTTCCACTACTTTAAATCTCTCCCTCCGCTCAGCTACGATATTCTCTTTTTGTTTTCCATCGCGTTTCTCTTACTCTCTCCGTTGCTCTGCCTGTTTCTCACCAGTCAATAATGAAAATTGCTTGCTGCCTTGAATGGATTATGGGTGTGCGCAGAGGCCCTAGGTAGTTTGTTTGAAGGCGCGGTGGTGTCAAATAAAAAGGCCGGGCCATTTTCTACCTGCCACAGGCCCGCTGCCTCCATCTCACTGTGCACACAAACACACACACACACACACACAATGGGGAAAACAACAAACACACACTAAGTCAAACAGGTGCAGGAGTCACATGAATAGCCACATGACGGAAAGAACCAGGAATAAACACACACACGTCTGATCAATGACAGTGGATCAAGCATTACCACTCCTGCCTCCACGCTCAAATGCTCTCCTCTACCTTTCTTCTCTCCCTTCCTCTCCTCCCCTTCCCTTTCTCCCTCCCGCTCTCCCTCCGGTCATGTATTATGAATGCTGCCCAATTACGCAGCCCAGAATTCTTCATACGGCCTGGCACATTTATTTGTTTGCTTTTGTATCTCTTTGCCTCTCTCTTGTATGCAAAATCCTTCTGTGATAGAGTTGTTTATTCTTTGGCTCTGCCTCGCCGACATCAAACAACGAGCAGATTGAACGGGGACGGTGCGCGATTGATGGTCAATCCTCGGGTTGATACACGCCGAGAGGCAGGAGGAAGTAGTAAAACACGCTCGCGGGGGTACGTGCCTCGCCGCTTCTTGTGGAATCTAATCCAAGGCACGCATGCTTGCGCTGTGCAGCAAATATAAAAATATGTTTTGTTTTCTGTTGGCGAGCTATCGTGATCACGCTGCCCAGTTTGCTGCAGGAACCTGATCTGTGTGTGCACATCAGCACACTGCAACAGTTTGGTGATTTAAAGGTCCATAGTACAGTAACCACCACAAGCAAATATCGAATGGACCCACGGCTGGGAGTATGTTTTTTTAAAATCTGGTCAAGCTCTGACTGACAGCTGCTGTGCATCGCTGATGAAAAGCATCTTAGCATAAAGCTATGCATATTGCATCTTCCTCCAACAAGTGCAAAGCAGCTGCATCTGTTTGACAAATATGTTAAGACGTCGTTATTTCAAACATTGATGCGCGAGAGGAACAGGGGGGAGAGCGATTGTGCACCAGCCGCAAGATCCGAACGGGGTTTGCCTGTTTTAATGTCACATCCATTTAAACGCCACGTCCATCGGCTGCAGGGAGCTCGCCTCCGTGCTTCCGAGTGTGTGTGGGAGTGTGTGTTTTATAAATGTATGAAGGTTTGTGCGTGTGCTCTTTCTCTGCTTGTTTGTGAAGTGGCTCGTATTTTTTGAGGTGTCCAAGCAAATTGTGGTCTTTTTTTTCTGGGTGATGAAGGGGACGAGGTGAAGGTAGGAAACGGGCGAATGGGCCTTTGTGGGGACACATGATCAGAAGACACAGGAAATCAGCGTTACCACCTCATATCACTTTGAGGGAGGAGAAATATTCCGAAGAATTTTCTTTCAATTGTGAATTTAAATGTGCAGAGAAGAGAAACCTCCTGATTTGTGGTATTTTCCTCCATCAAACCACCTCTCTTCTAACTCTTACAGTGGAAGACTTTAAAATTTAGGCCATAATGATGATTCTCTGCTGCTGTCACTCCGGTTTATTTTGTGCAAAACAGAAACGCTGCAAAAGAAATCATCCTAAAGAAAAAGCAGTGCTGCCTGTGAATGCAAGAGGAGCTTTGGGGCAAAGATTTCACAGCCACTAATAAGCATTCAGCCTCATCTCCTCCTCTGCCTTGTGGTGACTTGGCTGCTAATGTGTGACTGACAAGCCTCGTCGTCTGTGTTGATTGGGGCAGTTTTGCAGGTTGCCTTAACACGTTGCTGACGGACAGATCTGGGTTGTGTGTGTGTGTGTGGGATGGGTGTGTCCCCGTCTCTCTCTCTCTCCCTCTGGCGCTGATCGCACTCCGCTCGTACCAAACTTTTAACCTGTGCCTCTCAAAAAAAGATGCATGCTCTCATTTTAACACTGTGCTGTATTTTTGAGGAGGAAGATTCTGTGGATTTTTTTTCCACCATGCGATGGCCTTGGCTAGCTGGGTGCAGCGGGGAGCCATGGTTTTTATTTTTGCCAGATTGCCGGCCCTGCCTCTCTTGTTTGCCCGCTTAAATTAGCCCAGCAGGGACCTGTGTTTGCCAGAGCGAGTTTATTTTTTATTTTCTTTTGGTCAAATTCGAACATGAATTCCATCAATATCTCCTCCTCGGTCTCTCCCTTCCTCAACAAGCAATCAATACGCATTAGCTCTAAGCAGGCTCGCAGACAGAGAGGTCGTGAGGTCAGGTATTAGAGTGCAACGTTAGGTCAGGCTCTGAATGGTCATTGCTGATAATCACTGGAGACGCGCTCCTGACCCATGTCGTTGCTCAAACAATCACATTAAATGGAAACGTTTTTTTTTTTTTACTGTCTTGTGGTCTATAAAACCAAGATGAGCCCTTCTCCGTGTTTATTTAAACTCCGCTCGGCATCTTAAGCAGATAAGAGCTCGCTGATCTTTTTAAATCCAACCCACAGCTGCTGTTGGTGACTTCCCAGTGGAAATAACAACAAATGGCTCATTGATCAACTCAACACAGCGACGCAGAAGGGTGAGGATTCCCTTCACGTTTGCTCTCCATCTTGTTCCAGGGTCACCGTCGACACGAACAGGACCCGGCGTCTTTTTGTGAAGCCTCGTAACAAACTATAGACGGGGTTAATCAAAGATCTTGTGATGAGTGAGGCACAGTTAATCCAGTTCAGCCACCGTATCTAGGGTAAACCTCCAGAATCCGGATGCATTTAAGACTCACACAGCGTAAACTTAATGTGCCCACGCACATGTCCTCACACACAACACAGCGGAAAAGACACGCAGACACCCAAATTCATTATTGAAACGAACAAACACACATTTATGTCTGCGCAATAAAATATTTAAGTCCAAATTGCACACGCTGGTGTAAACGCGACAAGAAGCGTCCACGACGTCCAGCTCATTGTGTCTCCGGTAACCATGGAGATATCGCGTCCTCTCTTTTTCCCAAAAGGGGGATTTGTCTGAGACCAAAGGGAATCTGTGCCCGACAAACGACTCATACAAAAAAAACAGGAATGTTATTTTATTCATGTGGAATCGGGTGGTCTCCTCGTCTGACTCTCTCTCTCTCTCTTGCTCATCAACCACCACCCTATCCCTCCTCCTCCTCCTCCTCCTCCTCCTCCTCACGCCCGCTCTCGGACGCCCTCGGTGGTTGCGCTATGAGGACCTCAACAAGGGCTCAAATTAATATCAACTTGTTAATTCCCTTTGAAATGAAAAGCAGAAAAAAATGGTACCACTGCAGAAGAGTTGAGGAGCAAAAGGAGAAGAAGGAGAATTAAAAAGGCAAGCTAGGTCGCTGTTTGAGTTTCTAATTGCCGGGGCCCAGAATGTGACCTACAGATGTGAAATTCCCCACTTGATGAAATATTAACTAGATGGTGAGGCTTGACGGAGATCAGCTGCACTGGAGAGCAATGCATGCAGGGAGAGAGAGAGAGAGAGAGGGAGGGTGGGAGGAGGAGAGAGAAGAGATGGTGGCATCGCAACTGAACACGGCTGAGGTTGATGGGGTCGTGTACAGGAATGTGGGAATGAAATGGAACTCATTAGTGGAGAGAGGGAAGGATGACAGGAGCCTCTATTCATGTGTGTGTGTGAAGACTCCAGAAAGTTCCTCCGAGGTCTAACGTGGCATCAAAAAAAAAACTTACGTGAAACATACTGTTCACCTTATCTGTGGATTTACGACCCAACAAGCCATTCGTCTTTCCCCACCTTGTTAGTGTTACGCCTCGACTCCAAAGTGTTGAGATAAGCGGAGCGGGGAGACATCACGAGGAATTAGGGAGTGGATTGAGTGTGATGGATGACTCTGCGTCTTGACGTTCCTGACAGATGGGTGATGAATGAAAAAAAGTTGTTGAGAAAACAAAACTCGCTAATGGTGATGATCACATCTGGATGGGTCGATACCTGGCGCACACACACGCACACACACCCACACACACACACACACACCCACACACACACACTGACCACTTGACAGGAGCTCGACAACCTCCGCAAAACACGAACCGCAGCGTTTCAGCCCGAAATGCGAGGACACTTGCCGTGCGTGTGTGTTTTTACAGCTGTGACAACTGTTGTCAGATGTTACAGCACAATTAGAATACCACAGATGTACCGCAAAGACTCACCAGATGCATCATGGGGGGGAAAAAAACAGCACAGCCACCTTCCACCACCCAACGATCTTCAAAACCCTTGCTCCTCGGGGAGAGCACGTCAGCAGTGTGAATTACTACAAAGGCGTCGTTACGCAGAACTTTAAATTATATTCGGATTTGCATATTGTGCCTCGTCGTCGTGGCGGTGTGTTGCATCCTAACAACGTCCACCACTCGGCTCACGGTTTATTATACACAGACCATCGCCTTGTCATTTGTGCCTGACCTGCTTTTTCACTCTGGCTGAAGAAGGGGACCAGAGGCGTAGCGAAGGGGAGAGAGGGAGGGTAGAATAAATATATGGGGAATAACAGAAACTGTAGCCGTCTAAATAAAAGCGCTCCCAATGCCCCAAATTCATAATAATGTGGTCTGCACTGCAGATAAATAAAACACACCCAATTCTCTTGTTAGCATAGAAATGTGGGCCAGGCGGCTGTTTTTCTTTCTTACTTTTAGAGAGCTGATTATTGTTTTAAGCTTAAACTGCTTCGGCTTTAGATTAATTGCAACCCCATGTCCAAACCACCCCCCCCCCCCCCACCGACCACCACCACGACCCCTACCTCTCAATTTACACCAGGGGTTAAATTAGCCGGCGTGATGAGGGCCATCATTAGTGCGGTGGGGTTCTGTGCCGGGCTGCTCGCGGTCGGCTGAGGCTTTACGAGGCAGTGAATAGAGGAGAAAAACCTGTTCAGCAGAAAGAAGGTGTACAGACGAGGCTTTTGGAAACAGCCCATGTCTGAGGCAAATCCTGGCCATTGTTCTCAGATCAAAGCGAGAGAAAGTGGCAATGTAATACGAGCTCAAATTAAATGGATGTTTTGTCTTTTTATGTGACAGCCTCAATTCTGGCCTTGAGTTTTGATGTCAGGTTGTTTTTTGTTTTTTTAACGCAGCGGTTGTATTGTGGCGAGGTGACGGAGGGGGCAAAATGGAGAGAGTGAAAAAAAAATTGAGACGGGAAGCTTAGTTCCTCTCCTGCATCTGAAAATTCACAGCCACTGCGAACATATCGCTCACCCGAGTTCATGCCAGAGTATCGATCCAGCATCATAGAGCCTTGATGATGCCGCACGTGATGCGCGGCGCCGCTCTCAGCGCTCGTCGCTGCTATCTGCCAAGCTGATGTCACTTCAAATCAATAACCATCTCGGTGTCATTGACTTCCCCCGCCACACGCACATGCACACACACACACACACACACACTTACACACTCGCCACCAGCTCCCTCATGGAGTCAGCGAGCAGAACGGGTCGCTGTCAATGCAGACACTGTGTGTATGTTCGTGCGGCCATGTCAACACTGCGGCTATCTCTCTCCGGTAGCTTAGGTTACCTCAATAGCGACCATTCTTGCGCTGTTCCCTCAAAGGGAGGCGGTCGGAGAAGGGGTGGGGGTCATACATACAGTCAGGTGCTTTCACCTGCAACGTGTTGAGAGGGGGAGGAGGAGGAGGGGGAGGAGGAGGAGGAGGAGGGGGGGGGGGGGGGTATTTTCAGCGTGACACAGGATCTGTTTCCATCTGCTACCCCTGCTGCACCGCTGCCGCTCTCCCACCCACTGTCCTCCTTCATCCTCTGCCTCCGCTGGCCATCTCGCCGATTCTTTTATTCCTGGGATAGCAGCTGCCGGTAAGGTGATAGGTGAAACTCACTCACACGCACACAAACACACACACAGAAGACACACACACGAAGGCGGGGATAGATGGCACAGGGAGCATTTGTACACTGGTACCAGGCAGGCACAGGTGTCCGGTAATTATTTCCTGTTTGACCTCGCTGGAACCTTTGGCTAAAGACAAAAAAATAAGATAACATTTTCCATCTGTTTTTACTAATGCGCATATTTTACAAAACAAACTTTTTCCTCTGTGTTTCTGCCTCTTGTCCTCATGCAAGCAGCATTTTAAACACAGGAATGCTTTAACACTCTAAAGTCTGTTTATCCGTGTGCACATGTAAAACATGGCGTTGCCCGATGTTACCTGGACCACAGTGTTCATCTCTGGTATTTTTTTAAAATTAAAATATAGCCACAGTAGTGTAGACAAGTCCCTAATGTCTCAACAAAGAACTTCATTGTTGGCAATCTCCTATGTAACATGACCACATTTTTTCATTCAATTAGGGGGAGCAGCTTAGAGAGAACAAAACCAGGGCCTGGTTGAACTATGCATGAATTCCTTTTGCACTCCTCCACTATTCCCAGTTTCTCTTCTTTATTTTGCAGAAACACGACAGGGAGCAAACAAGCCGTACTAATTGTGTTTTTTTGGCATTCCTGTTCCCAAAGTTTCCCAAAGTGCCGCTGTGAGATCAGAGTGTGTAACAGTGGGCACCAACAACAACCTGCCGTTATCAAATTTCCCATTAGCGGCCCAAAATGGCTGCCTCGTCAACAAACTGAGTAATGAGATCTAATAGAGCCGGAGCTGAAAATGAGACCTTAATAGCACGTTGCGGATCTTTCCGGCTAATTCTTTTCTTCTTCCCCTTCAGTGGGAATAATGTCAAAGAGAAGACGAGAAGGAAGAACGGATCCCAGAGTGGAGCGAGTAGCTAAGTGCACTCAAAGAAACGCCTCGGAGGAGAGGACTATTTTACATGCGGATTAGTGTGCGTATCGCTGCCATCAGACTGTGATATGGGGCCTTGATAGACTGTCTGTCTTTTGATGCCTTCTGAGGCGCGGGGGCCTTATCCCTCTCGCCAATCTTCTGCATCGCTCTCCTCAAACACACGTACGCTGATCCGGCCCTGTAGAGCCGCAGAGATGGGGGGGTGAGATTGGATTGTGCGACGCATGAGCATGCATGTGTCGCTTTTTGTTAAAGCAGATCATGTGCTTTTGTTGAAAGTGCAATGCAAATATCTGAACAGGTACATGTCAATACGCCTGTACGCTTTCACACACACACACACAGTCTACCTGCAAACATCGCAGCCACATTTTAGTTAAGCCCCCCCACAGCTGTGCATGTTTCCAGCACAACACCTCATCTGCTCCGGAATATTTTTTGCTGCCACTTCATTTTGCATTGTCACACAAAATGAATACTGATGGCGAATAAGAAGAAGCACCGCCTTTCCGCTTTCTCCCCTCAAACGCTATTAAAATTTTTGTTATGTTTTACACTTTGGCCCCCCAGTGAAAGTAACACATGGGGATTGTCTGGGCTTGAGCCAAACACACATAAATTTCAATATTAATTTGGTCGGCACCTCGGCGAGCCTCCCCAGCTTCCTAATCTCCCGCCGCATATCTTCATTATCTGAAAGTGTGCTTTCATCTTAATTCCATTTTCATCCATCAAACGTCGGGGAGGTTTGACCTTGCGGGATCTCGACGAAGATAGCGAGGGTGTGAGGGAGGGAGCGTGGGCAGAGAGTGACAGAGATGAAGATACGGGGGATGGAGGGAAGTTGGTGGAGATAAGGGGCAGAGTTGAGATGATGAACGAGGACGGAGGGATGGGGCAGACATGACGGCGGGGAAATGTGGAAGGTGAAATATCTCCACCTGCCAAAGTTGGGAGGTCCGCTAAATGTGTGTGTGTTTAATCTCAGGTGATCCTCGTGTTGCACCAGTAAAGTGTAGCGACCACACACACACACACACACACACACACACACAAACACTCTATCCCTCTCTCTTTATTCATTATATTACTCACTTGCCTTGGGCCTGTTCACTTCCTCCGCTCTCTGTCACTTTATTTATCCTGACATTAGGGCTTAATTACTCATTTGTAATAATTGTTTTCGTAATTGTTCGGATCATAATTGTCCTATGCTGCTGTTGTCAGGAACAGGTGGTGGATGGGACCTGTAAGGGAAGCCCGTGTGTGTGTGTAAGGGATATGATCAGGACGTACAGTTGGCATTCAGGCAAAGACGCGCCACCTGGTGGTGCGGTCCTGACCGAACAAGGCGAGTGTAGACGTTCCGAAAGACGACACGAGGACAAACACACGCACACAAACACAAGGCCGGGCGCTACACACCAGGGGGACACACACTACTTATCCCACATGAATGATACATGCCCGCATGATCATACTCAAATAGAACGCCTCATTAGTGGATAAGCTGGATATGCTCTCTAACCTCCCTCAATCCATCTCTCTCCTCTCCTTTGCCTGATCCCCTAAATGCAAGTTATCTGTCATCAGTGGCTCAGGATGGTAAATAAAGATTCATTTATCAGCCTTATTAAAGCCTGTACACTGCTCTCCTTCTCCCTCCCTTATCTCTGTCATTGTCTTTCTTTATCCTTCTCCCCCTCCATCTGTCTATCCCTGTAGAGCATATCCTTTCTTCTATCTCTCTCTCTCTCTCTCTCCGTGGTGACATTAATTTCCATAGATGAAGGAAACCTCTGTGTGGGACAGGTGTTGTGCACAACGTGCTGTTTCGCACATATTCTCACATAGCGTTTGGCCGCTTTTGCGCCGACTCCCGGGTGTTGTTGATGCCATGTCATGCTTTCTGCTGACACCCGAACCTGTGTCACAACAAGCTAACGTTACAGTGCCAGCCCGGGGCTCGTCACAAACTGACAGGAGTAGGTCGTTGGTCAGACACAGTGCTGCCAGTGCTGTGATGGATCCCCCCCCCCCCCCCCCCCACACACACACCAAACTCCAGATCTGGGAACCTGAAGCCGATGGCGTTGTGACATGCGAAATTACATGACAATGCCAAAGAGATGACACACACACACACTCACGGATAGGCAAAAGGCACATGAATGCTTGAGCGCACTTCACTCGTGCATGTGCTCACATGTACATGCACGAGTGAATGGTAGGCCATTCTGCTGTCAGTGTGTTAACAAGGGCTGAATCTGAAGGGGGAAAAAAACAAGTAGGAAATGCGATCGAAAGATTTTCAAGCAGACTCTATGTAAGGAACACCGGAGTCTGGGTTTTGGTTGACACTCGTCTGCGCCGTCTGCCAACGCCCGTGTCAGCAGCAGCAGCAGCAGGGGCTCTAACATGGCGACACAGGAGAAGGGCCCATCCATTCATAATGAGGGGATGTAACATAATTCACATCTTCGGACGTTGCTATGGAATCCGCAAAAAAATCTTACCACAGCATAAACGGAAAAGACACCAGATCTTTGGTCGACAATGACAAGGCTCCCTTTATGAATTAGGAAGCTTTCATTTGTTCTGTTTAGCCTCAGTTACATGACACAGCGCCTGCCACGATGGAGTTCCTGCAGCCCTGTGGAAAAGCACAAAGGCTGTTATTTGTCAGCTTGAAGCTAATCCACTGCCACTCAACATGAACGCCCCCCCCCCCATCCCATCAACCAAAATAAAAAAAGGCACTTCTCCTTTGCTATTCAGAGCAGGTCAGGGGTTGGACTAAGCTTCTGAAGATGTTCAAACGCATCCCCCAAGAATAGTATCTCTGTTTCACCAGTGGCCTAATCCGCCACTTGAAGAGCAATTAAAAGTTTAGCCCAGACTTTAAGAAAGTAACCATGTGTGATCTTTTTTTTCCTCTCCTTTTTTTTTTTTTTTCTTCTTCTTTCTGCATGTCTGTCTCTCTAGCGCATGGGGTGCATGCTAATAAGAAAGCGCTAAGCGTGGCACTCTTCCAAACACACTGGGAAAAGAAAAAGATTGTAGAGGGGGGGGTGGGTGAAGGAAGAGAATGGAACTTGGAATGGAAGGATCACCCACTCTATGGTTTTCTTATCATCCGTTTCCCGTCCTTTTTATTTCTGTCCTCCCTCCCTTCCTCTGCTTTCTTAAGCTCTCTCCAACTTTTGCATCTTTTATTCTCCCTCTTCGATTCCCACTTCCCCTTTTTTGCTCATTCCAAAGTGGTTCCCATGGCACAGAGCGCTGAGACTAAGAACCGATCCCCACAGAGTTCCTTCGGCGGACCCCTCGTGCAACAACTTTTTATGGCACAGGCTCGACCATACAACCGTCAGCGGCATCGGGGAGCTCATGTTTTGGGTTTCCTGCTGTCTTTTCTTGGATGTCTTAAACGGTCCCGTCTTTCTGGGGCACATATATTTATACTAGCTGTTTCTTCTGCCAAAGAGCGCAATAAAGGGTCAGTAAAGACTCTGGAGAACGCCAGTGGACAAGCGCCGGAGGACATTCAAGTGATTGGTGCGCTGTCAGATCATAAAATGGCCACATGGTTAAAAAACCCTCACGATTTCAAAGATCTAAAAAAGAGCGCTAATAACTTTCATCGGCTCTTAATGAGACTGTGTTGCCCAAAATGTCTGCACCTCCCGTAATAAAACTGCTTTTTAAAGGTGTTTAAAAAACGTTATTAATAAGCCTTGTGCCCATGCGGATTTCTAAGACCTCACAGCTCTCATAATTTTAAATGAGAGAGCAGCATTCAGAACGTATCAATCGAATCAGTCTTCCTCTGTCTCTTGTTTACTTTCAGATCAATTGCTTCGTGCACAGTTCAGGTGAGGAACTGGCAGCTGAATAGGCTTGTGTGCCCCGGCTGTCTAAAAGGATGTGAAAAAACAACTTTTCTTTCAAACTCAGCAGACGAGAACATAAAAAGAAAAAAACCTCATGCTCTGCATCTCTGTTGCCTCTGAAGATACTATTGAAAAAAGTCAGAGAATGAACCCGCAAGTGCTGCTATTATATCAGTTTTGTTTGTCTTTCTTTTCTCTTGGAAACTTGGGTGTTTTCTTCTGGAGCCGTTACCCCACTTTCTCCTCTTCATCCTGTCGTCTTTTCTTTCCCTGCCTTTTGTTCTCTGGGAAAGAGTGACCTGGGAGGAATGTGTGCGGAGGAGTGAAGTTCGAAGAAGCGAAGAGGAGCGCTGGAGCTTGACAGGGCCAAACCTATCATCCAGGCCAGAACATGATACCTGAGCCTCTGCAGGCGGTTGCACTAACAAAGCTGCAGCCAGCATTCGCACAACTTACTCAGCCCTATCCAAAGGCCCTTTTTGAAATTCCCCCTGGTCACTCAAGGAGGGGTGTAACACACCTGAGAGGCCCTCCTTGTTTTTGACGACTGAGGCCTGACGGCATCAGAATCCTGCTCTTAGGTGACCCCGTAACGTCGCAATTAAGTGCAACTGAGCAGCACCCAAATAGAACTCGAATCCACCTGGATCAGTTTCCAATTGATTTCCAGACAGACATTCACCTCGAGGGCATTTGTCTCATTTATCGCTTCAACATCAGCGTATCTCGTGATCTCTTTAATTCACTGGACTGGAGTTACAGCGAGCTTCACCCGCGTTGGAGCTTTGCAATGTAAGCAGCCCTGATTCGATCCCAGCACGGATGTTGTTTGGTGTACCGTGGCTACTTGGCACTCTCCGCTCGTCTCAGGTGGACTATAACAGGTCTCTGTCTGGTTGCCCATTAAATATGATACATGCCTTCTTAATTACTGACTGGCACTTTTGGCTATCATGGCCGTACTCGTGTGTTGACCTCCTCTCTTAACCTCTCAGAGTGTCTTTGCCCCCCTCGTTCGACTGCCCTTTTTAACTTCCTTTTGCATCTCATACCTCCTGCTCTGAATCCCTCCATCTCTCTCGGTTGACTGCAATAAGACACTGGCCCTGCAGTTCAAGTTTGCTCCCCTTCCCCAAGTCCGGCCCAGCCACAATTACTTCCTGAGGTTCACGGCGGTGGGTCACTGCCATCCGCCAAAGGTACTTACAGCTGAAATTACACACACTGAGTTTTCCGACCAGACCCACCTCCACCCGCCCATTATCCTGCACTCTTTTCCTTGAGGCATTGGTAAAGGTGGGCTTAATTACAAATCCAGACGAGAAGCACTGGTATAAAAGGGTGAGAGTGGCCACAGAGCATTAACACAGTCACCACTGTGTATGTACTGCATCATGTGAGCATTCATGAGTGACACTGAAATTACTGCATAGCCTTAAGTAATACTTCTTGACTCCGAGTTTTCTTGCACAAGCAAAGCGCTCCACTAAACAATGTGTTACCCATTCAAGATTTACTGGGGGAAAAAAAATAAAGAAGGTTGAGACAGAGTGCGTCTGACAGCAGCTCAACGTTAAGTTTGAAGGAGGAGGAAATGAAAATCAAATGCAAGAGGTCACACATTATTGACATGAGTGGCACCGTCCTGTTTTCATTGGCTCCAGCTCTGCTAGAGTCAGGCGGCCCATATGTTTTCCCTTTAGCATCCGGGAAAGATCTGGCCAGGCTTTCGGCCGGAGTGCTCCCAATAAACCTGTGGCTTGTTTGCGCTGTTCATTTTTTAGGGTGATGGACTCGCTCAGTCACCCGTGACTGTCACCAGCTGGCTTTGAATCACAGGCACCCCCCAAAGAGGCCCGCTTTTTGCTGTCCGGGACCCCGAGAGGAGTCCCAGCATCTGGTGGATTTAAAGTAAACTAGTGCTAACCTGTAATGAAATACATACATTCAAACTAGAGGTCTGCAGAGTGCATACTGAGACAGAGGCCCAACCGTCTTCTTAAATTCAATAAAGCTGCACTACCCAAGTCCCATTATAGATTTTATTTTTTATCTAGATCCATTTAATTATTCCCTGTAAATTGGGATTTGGTGAAAATGTCAAAATGAGCTCAAACACGATTTTGAAAAATTACAACATGGAGTTTTGTACTCATGCATATTTAATCGGGACAATCTGACAATCTGAAAGGTTTTAGTCTTGTTTAGATTTTTCAAAATCCAAGGCTATAAAAAACTATCCATCACGTTATAGACGATCACTAAGCTGAACTGAAAGTAATTTTTACGGCCATCATGCGGATCTCCTCTCAAAAATTTAATGTAACTGGGGTCATGACATCTCTTTGCTTTCGTGTATGTGTGCGCCAGTGTTTCTGACCTGGTCACCGCTGGAGTGATTGGCAGCTGCGCGGGCCGTGAAGTCAGGAGGTCAGGGTGGGAGGCAAATGGGCCACAATCAAAGGGCATGTACTCAGTCAGGCTCGACAAACTCACCGGGCCTGGAAATGACCAGTATCTGGTGAGAGGGAGAGAGGAGGGGGTTAGTTCTGTGCCATACAACAGCATTGAGAGCGATTGGAGGGGGGGAGCAGCCTGCTTTTATTTCTCAAGGTGTAAAATCTCCATCGCTCATGCATTCAAATATCTTTGGAGCAGCAAAACCTCACCTCGTCAGTTGTGTGTGTGATAATTTCATTAATCTTTCCCTGTGGTTTGGCCGTGTGACAACCTCCCCAAATCGTTTTCCCTACGCATACTTGAAACAGAGACGAAAAAAACAAATGTCCTTTTACTTGTTGGAGTGTTGGACAATTCCTTTTTTTTTTGTCTTTCCTGGATTCTACAGACAACACACACCTAGACGCGCACACAGACATGACTAAAAAAAGAGTTGCTTTTGATTTTATTCATTTATTTAAAGACAGAATGAAGGCAGTGAAGGTCGCTGTGCATGCGGTGGTTGCTGCAGATTCTAATCCAAAGCCTCTGGCGATCTCTGCATGAACTCCATTTCTAGTCTGCAAACAAATTAGCTTTTTTTTCTCTCCTCTTTTCTATCTCGCTCTCCCTCCAGTGAAAATAAGGGGAAATTCAGGTGAATAAAATCTATTTGTTCATTTAACTTTTTTTTTTTTCCTCCCGTCAGCTTATTTTCTCTTTCCGAAACTCAATTTTCCCTCCGTGCGCGCACTTGCTCGAGCGTTTCTTTTGTTTGCAGCGGCCTCGCCAGCAATTCATTAGGCAACAGTTGTTTAATCTGTATCATTACAACACCATGTGTCCCAAGGAATATGGAGCTCGGCTAAATCTGATCCAGACAGAGTACTTTTTTTTTTCCAACCACACACACACACACACACACGCACACACACACACACACACACACACACACACACACACACACACACACAGTGGGACTTGTTAACGAACATCTCACACCCAACAAGCGAACAAAAACAAACAAACAAAAAAACCCTGAAAAACACAGTTTAATATCTCAACATCTCTTCAAGTGTTATTACACTTATAGAGAGCAGTTCTCCTTCTGGGTCCTGATTTTAATTATGCAACAAATGTTTGACTATCCAAGTGAAATTTGCATGAATATTTATACCAATTCATTTGTTGAGTGTTGACTGTAATTACATGGAAACATGATTTATTGCCAAGATTGCTGTGTTAGCCAGCCAGCCAGAGAGCGAGAGAGAGAGAACCTCGAAGAAATATTTAAATAAATGCAAATTTGCACACAGACACACACATATTGAAAGGAAGCCCGATTTCCGGATGGCTTGTGGGAAATTTCATTATCAGAAAAGAGAATCTTCCACAGTGTGCTCCTGGCAGAGACGCAGAGTTGGTTACAATAAGTGACATTGGACGGCAAAATAAGAGCCTCACCTTTGTGAGACGACCTGTCAACGCTCCGTTGTGTCTGTGGTAACGTAGGTGTGTTTACGTTGCATTCGTCTCACACACACCCGTGAAAATGACAGGAGCTTGACGTGTTGACGTCTGCACGTCAGAGCAGATGACAGGGTTCGATGGACCATAGATAAATGTACAAATTGAGGATGCAGTTACTAATCACAGACGATAACTGATTCTTACTTCATCAGGTGAGACAGCTGTGGGAGCACTTGGAAGGATAGGGAGATAGAAAGAAAAGACAATTTTGAGTAATGGGCCTCTACCCCGTTTAATATTCTGGTGATGCAAAGAACGGAACAAGGACAGAGGGAGGAAAGGCAAATGTGAGGAAGTGATGAGGTCCAGGAAGGGGCAGGAAAAGAGGATGCAGCAGCAACACAGGCGAGCTCTCACTGTGTTTGTGTCTAATTAATGAATGGCATTAGCCATTTGTTATGCCATTTATTCTGGTAATGACCAAGTCAGGTCTTTCATTCCGCGTCTCATGCTCATTCTCCCTCTTTCATCCCCCCCTTCCTACGCTGTTACCTTTGAACGGCGCTCAGACAGGGATTGAGAGATTGTAGAGAGAGGAAAGGAACCGTACTGAGACAGTGAGAAAGAGGCCTCGGCTTTAATGACATGCTCTGTTACTGGTTAACGCAAGACGCTGTTCGATAATGTGTGGGGCTACACATATTGACAGTGTGAACCCACGGCTCATGTAGAAAAACCTTTTGTGTGTGTGTGTGCTTGTGCGTGAGCTCACAGGAAGGGAAGTGCCTGTGTGCACACGTATATTTGTCTTTGCGCTTTAGCTCTGCAGGACTCGTGCAGAGCCTCGTCCTCTTTTTAGTGGTCAAACAAATGAGTGATGATTAAAGGTCTGTGTTGTGATGCAGTTGTCTGTATTGTTTGTTTGGATCAGGAAAGGGACATCACAGTGAGCTTGTAGATTGAAGGGTTCTCTAATGGTATGTTTGAGAGTAAAGTATAGCGAGCACACATCTACGCCTCTTTACCCTAACCCCCTTTTTTCTAACCTATTTTTCTACCACCCTGACCCGAATCCCCTTTCTGAAACCCAGAGGACCCAACTCCCTAGCTGACGTCTAACAATAAAAGTCCCTTTAATAGTGACCCCCGGCCGTTTGGTTTCTCTTGTAGCCGTTTCGCCGAGTGACCTTCTCGGTGGTGAGCCAGCCCCAGGACCCTCACCAGCAGGGATCGCTGCAGAGCTGCTACGACAGTGGCCTGGACGAGTCGGAGACGCCCAGCAGCAAGAGTTCATCGGGTCCCCGGCTGGGCGCCCTACCCCTACCCGAGGACAGCTACGAGAGGACAACGCCGGATGGCAGTGTCGGTGAGGCAGAGCACATGGAAAATGGTAGGGGCAAACACTGAAAGGAGGTTAAGAAAACGTTAGAAAACACAGGAAACACACACACATACTGGGCAGAGCATTTACAAAGCTCGTCCGATAGTAGACAGCTGCACAAACATGCAGGAACATGAGTTCATCTCTCCTCTCTTGTTAGGATTCCTCTTATCACGTAGATGCCTCCTCGTGTTTGATGATTTCAGATATTGATTAGTTATTTCAGCAGCGTAGGCGATCAGGTATGATGGTGTGATACAGCAGCTGTTGCAACTTTTATTAAAGATAACGACCTTCCACCGATGTACATTATGTGAAGACGAGGTCTGGGATTTATTGTAAGACCTAAGTCTCTTTTTCAGAAATAGCATGAAGGCTTGTTTTGATCAAAGGTGCTACATGCACCATTCTTTTAGATCAGCACCTTTCAGACCATTGTTTTACTGCCATTATGGACTTCTTTCAAGTTCCCATTGAATTTGATTCGGTGTTCAGGTCCTGCGTTGACTGAGGATAGATTCTGAGTAAGATCTCAATATCTGTTCTATTTTTTGAGATACGTCGGCTTTAACCTTCAGACGGGTTAGTTTAGAATCTATACGGAGAGCTTCTGTGCTGATTTGCAAACTGTGCTTGGCTGAGGCCCTAAAGAAGGAACTAACTTTGCTCCAACCGAGAGATAGAATTGATGTTCTGTAGGTTGTAATGTGGAAAGGCTTTAGCCTAGAGGGAGTGAGTGGGAGCAATGCAAACAGAGTCTATTGTAAAAGCAATCCCATCGGTACAGTACTGCAGATTCCCTTGCAGTTACAGCTAGCCTGAGCACAGAGGCCAAAATATACTCATCTGTATGAGTGTGTGTGTGTGTGTATCTGGGTGTGAGTGTGTGTGTGTGTGTGCAGTGAGAGATGGGGGTAATGGTCCCATTCATAGTCTTGGAGGCTGAGGCGATGCTTAACAAGGAGGAGCTGTCTTGAGAGTGCTGAGCCTAAGTGCAGAGGCTCTCCAAGCATTGCAGCTTAGGATGAGGACATTAAAATGGCTTAAAGATTCACATCCTCCTTATTAGACAAACTTGTTTTGTAGATGATAACGTCATTTATGGCAGATTAGTGGAGTGAATATAATCTAAAGGTGAAATAAAATGTTAACGAGGGAATATCTGAGTGGGTTAAACGTCCATGTGATGAAGCAGATCGTCACACAGGTGTCCACTGTGACCTTTTCTCAAAAGTTTGGCCTTAATGCAGATTAAAAGGGATTTGAAGCACTTTGGTGTGACCGGATAGTGCTGCCTCGTGGAACTATTTAAAAAGGTATCAAATGAGATGCAGTTAAAAGGCTCATTTCAATTTGGTCCCTGTTGAAAGTAATTGGGCAGAGCGGCAGACGACAGCACACGACCCAGTGTGATCAAAAGTCCTTCAAGCAAATACCTCGGGAACCGAAGCAGCATAAATAGTCAAACACATTAACCCAAACATAAAATTCTGAAGAACAAGCTCATGTTTCTTAACTTTTCTTTGTCAAATTTGAAACGTTTTAAGAACAAAAAAAAAAAAAAAATGCTAATAAAACCCCGGTCAATTTGAGTTTCAGCTCCGTGTGCGTCTGTTGTTAATTCCTCTTTTTCCACGGTTCCAGATTTCAGCACCGGAGCTTTGGAGGAGATTTGTTGAAGGAACAGAGTCAAGGTCAATTCATGAATCAGTCTCCATCCAAGAGAAACAACAGTCTCTGCTGCTGCTCGCTATCTTTAGTGAGATCAGCTGAACGGTGTGTGTGTGTGTGTGTGTGTGTGTGTGTGTGTGTGTGTGTGTGTGTGTGTGTGTGTGTGTGTGTGTGTGTGTGAAGGCAGCTGAGACTTGAAGTGAGTGCATGTGAATGTGGGCCGGTATTGTTTTTACTTCAATCTCACATTTTTTTTGCAGCACATTTGAACATTTCCGAGTTCGTACAGTTCGTTCACTGAGGCCACGAGGCGCTATAAACTGGATTTAGGTGGGCGGCAGGGTGGCCTTGTGGTCTGAGCCACTGTAATCGGCCAATTCCAGAAAAAAAAAAATGAAAGAGAGAAGCTGCATATTTTTTTTTTATCGTCGCTGTGCGCCTGCTTGGTCACTCTGAATAAGGGCAGCATCTAAATACCTAAGTGTAAAGTTAATGCAATCATCTAAGGTTAGGGCAAATATTGGCAAAGTGCTCCGAGCCTCTAGAGGGGGACGCTAACTACAGTCATTAGCACTCCCTCTTGTGTTATAGCCAGAGCACAGACTGCACAGACTCTGCTGGTTCTAGCATTCGCTGTATGTGAAGCTGTGGCTCTTTTAGCAAAAATCAGGGAATTACAAGGAGAGAGGGAGCACAAAAGTTGGCAGATGGCGTGCCGTGGTGCTCGGCGCTGGCGTGGGCATCATTAGCGACAGGTAATTGCAGACGGTTACGTGCGTAATGTGACAATGATCCGTGGTGAGAGTCTCTTTTGGGCCACTCTTGTGTTGTGGAGGACCAGGAGGAAGAAGAACTAGCAGAGGAGGTGCGACAGTGTGAATCTTAACCTTGCTCCCTGAGACACGATTCCAAGTTTGAAAACTTTGAATCAAACTAAATTAATCATGTCAGATTGCCTCGTGCTTTGTGTCAGGGTGAAACACCAAACAAAGGTTAACGACTCCTTCATTTTTTTCATTCCGTGCTTTTTCCAGCTCTGACTCTGCTTGTTGTCAATCGATGTTCCTGCAGGAACAATCGTCCTCCGCTGCGGCTCGTCTGTCACACACACATGGATGCGCGCACGCAAGAAGCCCCCCCCCCCCCAACACACATACGCAAGCACCAGTACTAACAATCGACCCAGACAAACCCACGTGAACGCAACAACAGGCAACAGACTGTGTTTTCCACCCTCTGCATCAGCGCTTCTCATCCTTCCTTCCTTCCCTTTCGCCCTGGCACAGATGTGGCGAGGGACCGTGTTTTCTTTTTCTCATCTCCTTCATCAAGGTCATGTTTCAAACTTTATTATTTTCCACTGGTTGACTTCTTTCCACGGGGAGTGTCAGAAAAAGGAAAAAGAGAAAGAAAAAGGAAGACCAACCTTCTCTATCCAAGACAGATTCTTCCAGAACCAACACAAAACAGGGAGTGTTGGGGTCACCACGGGAATATCAACACATTCTTGATCCATTCTGTGCTGCACAAATTACCATACAAGACGCCTCTGCAGTTCCATCTTAGATCTTGTTTAAAATAGTCAAAAGATGCATGTTTGTAGTCCTGCATTCGTCAAGTTTAACTTTGATGAAAACATGACGTATTAGCCCACGGCACAGACGAAAAATAGATCAATTCGACCATAATTCTTCGACAGCACATCTCTCAGACGAGGCACTTGATACGCTTTCATGAAGGCTTGATCTTTTTGATGCACAGCTGGCCCCTCACTTATTCATAAGCTTACCCCAGCGCTCATCAGATATTCATAAACACTGAGCGTTTGGAGTCAAACACACAATTAGGGCCGTTACGGATGGAAAAGAGCCCTTCCAGATGTGCAGTGTTATCCGAGGGTCAAAAGACTTGTGCTCCATTATTGATTACCACATTGCCAGCAGGTGGTGGGAGTGGATTCTTTTCCATTTTTTTTCCCACGTTAGTACGAATACAACTCAAAATACCACGCTTCCGCATTTGCCCTTTAATCGCGAGTAAGGTGTCTGAAGCGTTTTCATGTGAAAACCTCCGGCGCTGGAAATGTAATATCAGTGCATCAGTGCTGCTGTAGGTCACGGCTTTGATCTGTAGCATGAAGCATTATATATCGTGTTACTGAAAAAATGCAAACCATCACATTTTACAACAGCATCTTGTTTTCAACCCTGAGTTGATACAGCAGTTTATTCTGGATTGCCAGGGGCTACTGTATGCTAATATTTAAAGCAAAAGCGAGATTCCATGTCATATCATCAAACCTTTTGGTGGCACCAATTTAGGGAGATATGTGCTTTTTGGGAGGGGGGGGGGGTACTCTAAATGATGTTGTATTTCTTTGAAAATACTTCCAAAGAAATACTTTCGCACATTTGAAATTAGTTTTGACTTAAAAGGAAGAGGGACTCTTTAAGGCATCTGTTAGTGCCTTGTGATGCTCACCACCAGACAGGAGGATATACATTAGTTTTCTCAACTTTTTATCTTCCACTACATCACCGAGTGCATCTTGCAGAGGCCGCTGCCCGGTTTAGTTTATGCTGGCTGCTGGGACGGCTGAATTGTGCAAATTTATTGGAGCCTCTGAGAGAGTAATAGCACGTCCCACTGGCTGCTAACGTTAGCATGCCTCCCACGTCCCTGTGCTTTGGCTGCCAGACAACCACCGCCGCCCCTACAGCACACAAACAAACACACACACATGCAGACACACACTCCAGACCCTATCTCCGTCCTGTCCCTCCTGCTGAGAATTCTCAGGGTGCCACCACTGGGTTACAAACATCATGATTTAATGTTGGCAATAGCCGGCTCAACAAAGTGGCACATCACAGCAGTTATCAGGCAGTACAGACGGACAGTGGACACATGCTGTCACATGAAAACGGAAGTCGCTCTCGGCATCTTTCTCTCACACACACTTAATGCCGCACAATGAGGCACTGCATCATTTTCCAGCTTTGTGAAACACCTCACTAGATCGCTGTTGTTGTTTCTCTCTATTTCCCAGCTTTACCCGTTGGAATGCTGCTTAGCCTGGTTAATAATGTGTGTGTGTGTGTATGTGTGTGTGTTTGTGTGTAACTCTGTTCATTAGGCAAGCCCAATTGTAGGGCCAGATGGCAAAGCGAGTTTGTTTAATTAAAACCATTCATATTTCAAGAGCGGAGCGGCAGCAGCGCTGGTCTTAGGTCTGATTTCCCCCAACTCGGTGCAAGGATGTGAGTGTGAGTCTGTGTGTGTGTGTGTGTGTGTGTGTGTGTGTGTGGTGTGGTGTGCTACTACCCGGCAGAGAGCAGTTCGGTGAAAAATTGCCCAGTGGAAGGCACTCGCACTTTCAATCAGTGTGTTACACATGCTCCCCGCTCACCTTCGCTTCCCCCAAGGTCACAGTCCACGTGTGAGTTAAAATCGCCACTGTTTTCACAGGAAAAGTGAAATGAGGACAGGAATCCAAAAAAAAGTGCTGCTAACCATCGGATGCTCGTAGACTGTGAGACAGGTTTGTAGTATTGTGTGTGCCCACAGTCCTCTGTCTCTCTCCCTCATTCATTTCCATCTGTCCCGTGCCCCGTGCCCCTCGCACCCTTATTTCTTTTTCGTGACATCCTCGGGCAAGGCGACAGGAAAGAACAACAAGACCCGGTGAGATGATGTGAGAGAAAAAGCACTGAGGGGGAAGGTGAAGAGAGGGAAGCATGGCTGGGCAGAGTAAATGAGTAGCACGCTGAAAGGGAGCCCAGAACGGGATCGAAGGATGTGAGGTTGGAGAGGGACCAGGAGATAGAGAGAGAGAGAGAGAAAATTAATAATAAGGGAAAACAGAAACGGAGCGAGACATAGAATGAGAAGCAGAAGGAAAAAGTCGAAGGATGGGGGGGGGGGTGGTGGGCCAGCAGGGAGTGGCAGTTGACAGAGAGATGATTGATCACCGCTCAGCCGGAGCAGGCAGGTATTTAAATCGTACCCCAGTGTCACATCCACAAGTCCCGTCTTCCTCCCCGTCTGTCTCTCCACATGGGCTCACATGAACTATAAAGCCCACCCAGTGCAACCCTAACTCTCACCACACGGCACATGGACAGAATTACACTTGAAAAATAGACCTGCTCCAGACAGATAATAGACTCGAAGAACATGCGGGGAATGGAAACTGACTTTTAAGGATCAGTTCACCCAAATGGAAAAAGAAGCTATTTCTCCATCAGACATATTAGACAGTTGTGGTTTTACCCCTGCAGCCACTTCAATGTAAACATACATAACAAAACATGTAGCAGCAAATTCTCTTGCCTAAACAATTCCCTGGCTTATTCTAGATGATCTGCAGACTTTACTGGGGTCAGTTTTAGTCTGGACTACTTTCTTCTATCCAGGGGCGGAGCCTGAGATAGGGCCAAAGGGGTCACTGGCCCCAACTTCAGCAATAATCCAGGAGAGGAGGGGTTGACAGGAGGATATTTCAGAGATGTGAAAATGGGAATGGAATATATCTAAAATGTGTTTTTGGAAAATCCTTGCATTGAAAGCTCATGTCCTCATGTCCTTACTTCAAAGATGATCGTCTATTGTGTTTCTATGTTTTCTGCAGTTCGGATGCACAGCTCAAAATGCTTAAGCTGGCACTAGTAGGAGAGAGAGAGAGGGGGAAAGCAGAGTTTCATGGCACTGCAGCGACATGACTGTATTTTCAATGAGGGCCTACAGTCATACGCTCCGCCATGTGCATTTCGAGTCTTTTTAGGTGCAACGAAGCAGCGACTGGCAATTTGGCTGGTCTCCAAATGACATTTGTTATGTTAGGAATAAAACCACTTTCTCCGACAGCTGTTAATATGGAATGTAACTGTCCTCTTATTTTTTATATCATCTGCTTTTTTTTCTCCACCTCTCTCATGATATAATCACTCCCCGGCTGAGGTATCTGTGTCAGGTGTAGCATATACGGGGGGGAACTGGTAGGGCGGTCTGCGATGAAGACAATTAACACCTCCGAGGCACACAGCCAAAGCCTGCCGCCCTCCTCTCCCTCTGTCCCTCCTCTCCTCCCACGCACTCTGTCTTCTGCTTGTTGTCCCTCCTCCCTCCGCTGGATCCCAGCAACGACTCCCGCGCTTCCCTCCCTTTCGCAACTTTCCTCTCCGTTAGGATTCCGCACATGATCGCAAAGAGGACGAGGCGAACAGGTTGTGCAGAGCGAGGGATTACATTTGCCGGTGCATGCTCGACATCAGGTGTACAGCACTGGGACACAGTGGGTGCCATGTCTCTCCCAGCGTGAGGCCAAAAGCTTGGGAGGGGCAAACTGCGAGCGATGCCAATAATCATACTCGCTCATTGCAAGTGTTTATTTATTTACTTGTGTGTTCTCTGATCGGGGAAAGTCGGCTGAGCATCATGAGAAAAACCACCACAGGGGCCAGAGGTGTGTGTGTGTGTGTGTATGTATGCATATGCTGCAGCATGCCAACTTCACACCAGGAGCATATCTGAGAATAACACTGACAACGCCAAAGAATGAAGGCATTCTCTCGTTTTTTCAGTTTCTTTTCTCACTTCAGGAAATTTGTTGTGAAAACACAAACAAACAGAATTCAGAAAAACACATTCAGGTGTTCACACATTCTGTAGGCCGACACCAAGCTGCTCATGCATTCATTCATGCGTTCGCCAAACACACTATAGTTAATGTGCAAATGCCACCTCTCACCACTCCCTCCTCCCTTCTATCTCACGGTTAAAGCACATACGCAAATTCATGCATAGCAACTCTGCAGGAGCAACACGTTCTTTCCACACGTCTGGATTAAAAACTAACTTGCTTGTTGTTGCACACGAGGAATGCTTCGCTGATTATTTAACACGTCACATTCACATGATTGTAGGAGTTTCAGAAAAAGCACAAATGGCGAACACGTTTCGCCCAAATCAAACAACTGGGTCCAGATGTTACCTACTTGAAGCCAAAATACATACTGTAAATGAGACTTCATTATAGTGAGGGTTTGCCAAAGTTGGACGGAGATATGTTTGTGTTTCTGAGTGTGTGTTTCAGAGACACTCTTTTTGACAGGCTGCATGGTGGTGCGCTAGCCAGCTCTAGCTCTGTCCCACAGAGGATGCACTGTGAGTGAGTGGACACGTTGATGATGTTTCTAACACGACAGATGCAAAACTGAAAAAAACAAAAAATAGATTTAAGAGCTTGTAGTGATGAGGGGCGACGCCAGTGTCGAATTCATACATTACTTCCTCCTGTATGTTCCAACCAGATGCCACCACTTGGCAGACGGCTCTGGAGATTTCCATGTTGCTGTGAACACGTCTGATCGGGGAATCTCCTGCTGTATTCTTCATATGTGAAAGGAAAACTCCAGAGGATATAGGGTGTAATCGCGCCTCTCGCTTAATGACTGCGATTCTGCACAACACATTTGCGACCTTCAAAAAAACAAGGTGATGGATGGATGGACTCTTTTTTGCGGATCGTTAAGTGTGTGTGGAATGTGGCCTGTGAGCAGATTGACCTCTGACCTCTCACTTCACATTGTGATGTTTTTTATACCCTAACACTGATTCCAACTAACTTCAAAAATAACAACAAAACGAATATCGGCAAACTTGTTTCTGTAGATTTGCTTTGCCACCCTTTCACCCACATGTGCCTATTTACAGAACAGCTTGCTGTGCCACGTCTCCAGCAGGCATGGCTGTGTGCTGGCATTTCTTCTGGGAAGGGATCCTGCCAGCAGCGGCAGCAACAGCGTCTGCCTGCCACTAATTGATACCAATTAGGTCGTATTATTTAGGAATTTGACATCATGTTCGTCTTTAATCAGGGCGGTTTGATGACTCAGACGCGCAGCTAAATGCTGTAAAACTGTCAAAACACAGGCAAACAATCGCTTGCTTGCTGCAGGCATTATGTAAAAAGCTAATGATAATCGGTGTGTTGCGTGGGATACGCAGGGGGGGGGGGGGGGGGCACAGTAGCTTTCAGCTTATACTGCAAAACACACATAGAATCCAACAAGTCACCTTCCTCACACTGTCTGTATTTCCAATATTATTAATAATAATAATGATAATACTGGAGAAACAATAAGTGAGAGCTGCAGCAGTTGCAGACGCTTCATTAGAGGAGATATAGTTGTTTGCAGATCCGTCACTTAAAATTCTGCTTATAGAGATCCGGTAGTGGACTGAGTAAGAAAGCAAAAGCATCAAACTAACTTTTCTACTTGAGTAAACCTAAGTAAGTACTTGCTTTAATATAATAAAAGAACTTGCTGAGTTTAGCTTATTGCCTATGTTACCTGTTCACTCTGATCAGATTAATGGACCAGCTCCTCTGTCATTATTGATTACTTTTAAAAATGTACATTAAAAGAACATGAATGTGTAGATATATGTGGTGGAGTAAAAGCAACTTGAAGATAAATCTAAATATTATCACAGTAAATGTACTTCGTTACATGTCCGGATTATAGTTTATTTAGAATAAGTTATATACAGGAGGTGGTGTGTATGAATACTGACAGCTGGCAGGAAACAAGTGTGTTTACATTCAAGCATGCGTGTACACGATAAGTTTGATACGAAGAACCCACCAAAACTTACTTTCAATTCCCTCCCCCTCCCACCCTCCCGTCCCTCCTGCCCCGCTGCTCCCTCGCTCTTTGCCTTATAAAAATAGATGAAAGCATGTAACAATGGAAGAAGGAAGGGATTATCCTCCCGCTCCCTCCCTTTTCTTTGAGGACACAGTTAATGTGTCTCATATGGAGGGAGGGGGGGGGGGGGGGTAGTAAAGGATAAAGAGATGGAAGGATTGAAATGAAAAGCTAACACGCTTTATGGAGAAAGGGGGGGGGATCTCTGGCCGGCCCTGTGGCAGGAGCTGTGTTAAAAGGTCTCTGAGTGGCTCGTAATGTGACCTTTGACACTGTGACGCTGGAAGGCTTCATCACACACACACACACACACACACACAAAAGACACACAGAGGAGGCTTTGACGCACACAGGAGCAGTCACAAAAACCCCCTCACACAGCTGTACGCCTGCCTGCACAACATGTGCACCCTCCATTCACCTGGAGGGACAATATCCTCCTAAGTTCCCCGAGCTGAGGGATTTCATTATTTTCTCTTCTTCTTATTTCCTTTCGGCTCAGAGATTTTCAAAAGGCCCCCGCTCATGGACACAATTACTCTGGGTCATATATGCATTCATGAAAAAAAAGATCTGCTTCCAAAAGCAGATGTCTGATAGATATATATATTTATATATATATATATTTTTCCATTTCAGCTGGAAAAGTAGGATGCTCATTATTTTTACTTACCCTGAACAATCTTTCTGTGCCTCCTTCAGAAGTAAAAAAAAAAGAGATTGGGTCTTAGTGTTGTGAGTGACTAAATGCATTTTCTGAGAGATTTTTTTTTCTGTCCATTTAGTCCATCGAACCGGTTTCCCTGGCGACTGCGAGGCAAGAAATTCACATAATGGTCAGCATTAGCATCATACATGTTTTATGCAGGCCAAGAGCTGAACCTCTTGCTGAACCATTCCCACACCAGTGAGGCTGGTGTGTGCATTAAGAGGAGCAATATCTTTATGAATGTGTGTGTGTTCGTGTGTGGTGCTAATATTTGCACTCTCCCTGCTTCTCTCTTGTGAGAGAATCTGCTTTCTTATGCGTTGTTGACCCATTTAAGGGCTGTAGTGTGTCTCGCTATTGTGCCGCCTCGCTTAGCTCACACTGTGAATGGTTTGTTCTCATATACGTAGCACCTGCATAAACCAAAACAAAGCAAAGGCTCAAACGTATTAAGATGTTTTTTTTTTTTTTAACCATAAATGCATCATCACTCCCTTTTCTTTTTTCATTCTCCGTCATTTCTCCATTTTTAAGAATTGTAAAGTTGAAAATGAAATGTCGTCAGCATCTGTACGCCGGAGCAGGGAATCCATCGCTGGGTTTCGTCGAGAAATAAAACAACCGGCTGACAGCTTGGGAATTATTTGGGGAGGGGGGGTGGTAGTGAGGTGCCACCACGCGCCATTTCCCTGCTCACGCTGGGATGAATATGCATTGGCACCCAGTAATTGAAGTGCCACGTCAACCTGAGCCCTTGACTTGACAAATTTCACCCGCGTTTCTCTCCATCATCTCTCCTCCACGTTGTTGGTAATTTTCGGTGCACCTGGTCGTGAAGGCGAGGGAGCGTAGCACGCGCAGACCCGGCCCACCCTGCCTCCAGGTGTGGATTGGTTTTTTTTTGTGTTTCCACCACCTCAAGGCCTCAAAACAAGGAGACAGAAAAAAACAACAATCCTTTGTGCACCATTCACCGTGGCAGCTGCCTTTTGAAAGCCTATGAAACGCTGCAATCACCTCACAAAGCTGCGGCTCAGCTTCGCCCTGCTCTGGTGACTGCGGACTTATAAGCACGACTTCCTGTGAGGGATGGGGAGCGCACAAAGTGGCAGACAAAAGCTTCCGTTCAAACCGCAACAGTAAAGCACCCGAGAGCCAAAACACATCAGCGGACATAATCGCAGGAAAGTAACTTGACACCGGACCCAAACAATGGAGGTAAACGTTGTGGGAGATTTGATGGAGGGGGAAAAAAAAGCCAGGTGAGTTGTTTTCCTGTCCCCTGGGGGGGGTTTCAAAAAGATTAACCCCTTGAACAAATGCATGGTGGGTGGGGTGGGGGGGGGCACACCTGTTTCTGTGAATTTGAGTGTGTGACTCTGTGTTTGCTTCCTGCCCTTTTTGTTTGCATGTCCCGCCCGCAGACTAATGGCTACCTCCAAGGCTAAAACAATAGCATTTATCTTGTCTGCGGCTCACTCTCAGGAAATCACTTCACAAGAGGTTGTGGAACTTTAGTCACAGAAGTGTCTCCTCAGGGCACAAAGGATTGAGTTTAACTAATGAGCAACTGATCAACAGAGAATGGAGGAGTTGTTTGAGAATCTCTCTTCTTAACCTTTTTCTCAGCTCAAGCTTCTTGTGTTTTTGTGCACATTGTGTTTGAAGATTTGTAGGCCCATATAAAAATGGACGACATGCAGGCTCCCCCGAAAGTGAAGCCACATCATCTTGCTCACACAGTGTGTAGCTGCAGTACAGGTCATGAAACTAAGTTAATAAATGGGACATGGAACCAAACTAAATGGAGAACGATGGTTTCTGTTATTTTAGTTAGTTCTCATCACACTGGTGTCTGTCCAAGCATTTTAAATTTGGATTTACACGAACGCGGTGAAATGTCATGATTGACATCGAGCACGACTTCGATATCTAGGCCACTCAGCACAATCAGACTCAAGAAAGACTCAAGGCTACAAAGGAAGACCAAAGCAAAATATGGCACCACCCGTATCTGGGACGATTGAGGTTCATTTATGTACAAGAGGAGGAAGCGGAGACACTTCGTCCTTTATGTTCAGTCGACAGCGTCATGCATCAACACTTCAACTCACATCAGGCGTAAAGAGAAAGAGGCTAAAATAATGACAAAAGACACCCCCCCCACCCCCACCTCCCCCATTGCATGCACCCCCGCCACCGATGGCCTGACAAAACAGAGCATCTTAATCCAGATGATGTGCCAGCAAATCCACTCTCGAAGCCCACAAACACACACACACACACACACTTATAGATACAGTACATATGTGCTGGACCGGATTAAAACACATGTAAAAATCTCTGCATCTCTTTAAGTGAATGCCCCGGGATCAGCCTCTTGGCAGCTTCAGCCAACATTGTCTCGCCTCTAACTCGCCGTGAGTGAATGGGCTTGTGTGATTGTGTCGGAGGTGGCGCCACTGGGAAGAGGCTTACCTCAGGCAAACCACCAGTGTGTGTACGTAGGAAGGGAAGAATCCTTTCTGCTGCACGTTTGGATCTTGCATCAGAAAGAGACCACGTCTTTGGTTGCACCAGGCTACTGTATTGTTCCGTTGTGTGTACACAGCAGCTGTAGGAGTAGCACTGTTTAGCCGGCCGCCCACACACAATGTACGGCACGGATTTGAAAATCTCCTGGAAGTGACAGATTGGGTTCACCCACTGCGCTGGGAAACAAGTTACAGTCATTATCCAGTTATGGTGGTTGTGATGAACTTGTTCTCAAACTACTCCTTGGGTAGTTGTCTCTTGTCAAGACTGCCACTCGCTTAAATGCCATTTGCTCTTACACAGTTGTGTGTAAGTACAACATCACTGTTTCTGGCCTTGAACCAATTAAAGGGAAACGCAAGCGATTTTACTCAAAGTCTGTCTGTGGGTCGAATTCTCCTTATGAAATGTTGGTGGTTAAATCGATTGTGGGTAATGTAGGTGACAAGAAAAAACACTGTGCTGTGGGTTCTGCTGAATACCATTAGCTAAATATATGATTTTGAATAAGGAACTAACATTTTTAATCAAGGTAACAGGTTTGAGTTTTACTGAGCAAAAAAAAACAAAACAAAAAAAGACAGAGATGAGCGATGGTTCAATCACCTCACACGTAAATGTAAATTCACGCCAGGGCCGCATTAATCGTCTTAATCCCTGAGTGATTGCAGACTGAGACACTTATATAGATATAGTTTATTCACACACACACACACACACAAAAACCTTCACCTTGTCCCTTAAATCACCCTTCAAATCATCTTTATTTTAAAAAAACAATGGAGGCTTCATTCATTTAATAACTCTCGGGACCTGAGCCACGTTTAATCTCAATCAGAAACAACCTCAGATTATAAACTGCAAGAACAGATGGTTTCTGGGTGAAAATTACACTTTCCAGACATTTCTTGATTGTTTGTGCTTTTCTCCCTCCCTCCTCGGCTTTATCATTATGATTATTATTATTTCTAACCCTGGCATTTGGTGATTTCATTTCGATCTTATACGCATTATCTGGGCTTAAGACTCGCTGACCAATCCCCCAAAATGCTCCTCTGTCAGGACCTTTCATTAGCGTCAAAGTCTTAATCCACCTCAGTGCATACATGCGGCATAATCCTCATCTCTTCTTGAAAAAGAGCGGAGCTGTCAACACCCGAGTTCTTTGGCTGAACTCTGCGCGAGGACAAAGCAATTTGTTTATAAAGGGTCTGAGGAGCGAGGGAGGGGGCGAGTCAGAGTCGGCTGCAGAGAGGTGAAAGTGTATACAGTGTCTCTGAATAAACGGAGCTCTTTCTTGTGGTTTCGGGTTTTGACAGAAAGCCTGCGAGCCTCAGAGTTTATCCTCTGGCAAAGGTGATGGTGGAGGAGAGGATGGAGCGAGAGACGGAGCCAATGTGGGAGTGTGCAGACGCGATTGTATTCCTCTTCCCTTTTCTTTTGATTAATTGTGTACATGTGTGTGTGTACGTGTGCGTACGTGTGTGTATCCTTGTACTCAGGCAGGAGATTGTGTCAGTTTAATCTGAAGTGCTGATGATGTGAATGGGGCAAAAAATAATGACGAACAAAGAATGCACAGTTAAGATCCAGAGAGCACTTCCCCTAATGAAATGCAATGTCTGATACGTTTTCACGCACACACACACACACACACACACACACACACACACACACACACACACACACACACACAGTCAGTATTTTTACCTCAGCCAAGGAGGTTATGTTTTCATCTGCATTTGTTTCACTTTCTTTATCATTACATTTTTCAACATTTTCATAAATTTCTCCATATATGAATTGGATCTTGATTTTAAAAATCAGACATGTGTGTGTGTAATTTGGTGCAGCCCTGATTCAAAAATTAAAATGTGGTTTCATAAGGCGCCTTTGGCCTTGGCGGAGGTATGTATCGTCTATAGTCGCATGTGTATTTTACTGCTAAATTGTGTTTCTCATAGAGAGCGGGGACGTTACACACTGTACATGTTTGACCAATGCACATGTGTGTCTTGTCGAACAGGACAAGTTAATTGTGGGATGTCTGCCGCCAGAATAGGCCAAAAAACACAAAGTTCCCCCAACTATTTCTAGCATGAAATCACTAGCTTATGTTGTGGTGAAAATGAGGCCACAGACTAATGTGTTCCCCCTGAAAAAATAGGCAGCAGGGGTGCAGGAACAATCCACAACCGGTTGCTTCAAACCAGGCAAAAAGCAAGTGATCACACCCTCTCGGTGTCACCGGGGTTTTGATAGTGGGAGCATATGTGTAATGTGTGTGTTTGTGTGTGTGCGGAGTGTAAAGGTCCACCGGACAGTTCTCTCCTTACTCACTCTGACAGGCTGAGAGCTGTGAAAAAATTGCACCATATTTCCTCTCAAGACTCTTCTGATACCGAGAAGCAATGTTTTCACAGCTGCCTCACTTTCTCTTTTCTCCACTTTCCCAGTGTGAAGCTTTGTGTGTCTGAGTGTGTGTGTGTGTGTGTGCTTGCATACTATTCTTTCCTTCTTTCTTTAACCAGTGTGAGCAGAAATTAAAAAAAAAAAAAAAAGTAGATGCCAACTGTTTGAGGCGCAGAGAGACAGAGAAGAGAGGGTCCGTCTTTGTTCTCCCTCCCCCCAGATGTCTCGTCGTAATCATTTGTTTATGCAAAAGCCTCAGTATGACTCACAGAGTAATCAGCTTGCCACCTCCCTGAGAAATGTTATTGCTGGCATTTTGGGGCTTATTTAATTGAAAATTTGATTCTCGCGACTCGATGGCCGTTCGCAGCGTGTGAAACACGGATATGGCCGCCTCTCTCTCCAATTAGAAGCCAGTCATCTATGATGACAGCGCTGTGTCGGTAGGAATGGGAGAGGGGGGTGGGGGGGTGGGGGTGGGGTAGAGGCAGCTAATAATAGACTAATAACTCCGACGATGTCTTGTAGCAGTGTTGTGCTGCCGTGAGATGTTCAGCTATGGAGGAAAGTTTGGGGTTATTATTTCTTGTGTGTCTGGCTGAGATCTGCATGTGTGTGTCTGTGTGTTTGATCACAGATGTCTCTGACAGCTGAACACATTGTATAATACAATATGCATTCATCAAATTACACTACGAAGCTAGATGTGGTTTGGTCCTTCTACTATAACCACAACCCATTATTGTCATAACTATCGATTATACATATATTTATCAAGCTTCTGCCAGTGATGTCGTCCGGCCAGCATCACATGACTCACAATATGAGATAAACAAGCTGCAAATAGTTTCGATTGCTCTCTTTATAAAAATTCATATATTGTACAAACCCCATGTTTCCCTTCATCCTTGATTATTCACTTCTCCTTCTTTTCCTTGTGGAAATATAGGTCGAACGAATGCTCCAGCAACTGTTACTAGGAAAAATATCGATCTGGACATATTTCGACAACCCATTCGTCTCTGTCTCACTGAATACACAAAAAAAACGAATTCATTTATGATGTTTTCTCCTGGAGGAGTAAAGAGGGAACTCAAATGTTTAATTGTGTTGGCCGGCGTCGCAGATGAAAATCGAAAGGAGTATGGGGTTAGCTGGAGAGCCCTCCTCCAATAATAGAAGTTAAGGTCTGAGAGCGCTGTAGTGTGACAAGAGGTGTTTGCATAATGGGGAAGGGGAGAGTGTGTGAGTGCAAAAGAAACTTGGTCCCACTCTATTTCTATCTCCCTGTGTCACATCTAAACCCTTCCCACCCACGCACTGTACATCACATTGACTTACACTGTCACCCATACACCACAGCAGGAGCAGCAGGACACAAAGCCACTGAATTACTGCTGCGAGTCCAAAGACTTCAGGAACCTGAGTGTGTCAATGTCAACTTTTTTTAAAAACAAGTCTCTAACCTTGGCTGCCGCTCTCTGCCAAGCCGTGCCCTTATTTACCTCGCGCAGCGCCAGCAGATTAACACTGAACTGTCGGAGCTGTGGACATAATGCAGAAATACCAAAAACTATATCACGATGGTGCATTAGCATCGTTTCCTTATTCTGGATGGATTTTACAAAACTCAATTTACAAAGCAGAAACAATTTAAATCCACCTCCTCCTCCTTTTTTTACTCCCATAATCAGCAGCTCCTACACTTTCCGCTAGTTTTCCTCATTCGTTCAGCGGCCAGAAGAGTTTTGTAGCCGTCTGCATCGAAAGACATTTAGTGTAAGCTGCTGTAATCAGTCACCGCTGGAAACATAACATTTGCAGGGACATAAAATGCAGGTGAGGCATTTAAATTGATGTGCACCTTCGCAAAGTACGGGAAAAATATTACGAGCTTGTTTATTAGAGAGTGAGAGTCTTGTAATTTTGGTTGATTAGAAGGCAGCAGCCTGAGGGCGATATGACGAATACTACGACTGGAGCTGCGATGGTTTCATGGAGGCCAGCAGAGTGTGTTTGTGTGTGTGTGTGTGTGTGAGCTGCTGAAAGGGAGATGATGTAGCGGCTGTGGCAAGTGCTGTATGACAGTAAATGTTTTCCCCCTCCTCCGTGTTTACAGTCCTAAATGGATTATGGTCCATGGGCAGCTCCACGTTAACCTGCACACACGTCTGCTCCCGGGTTCACATGCAGCTCTGCGTGACGGGAAAGGGAGCCCGTTACCAGCACCTCCACGAGCGCCTGCGTAGCCTCTGGTTGAGTGCTAGTGTGTCACTAATCACGTTAGCATCGATCATGTGAGTGCCCTGGTTTTGACCTTGGTGTGTTGCATTCACTTGGAACTCAGAACTCGCTTCAGGAAAGACATGAGTGTCAGTGTCATGAAAAAAGTGCTTAATACGTGAAAACCATCATGGAAGATATCGCTCGCTTTCCACTGTAACCGGTAGGGTTTTGAGAGCTTACACGGTTTATCTGACGTGTCAGTGTGACGCGTGTGGGCTGCTGCTGCCAATACCCCTTGTAATGCGAAATTATGCATTAGAATTAAGCTTGTGCCTCTGAAATGAAAACACTGGCATTAGGTGTCAAAATGAGAGGCACGCTGAAGACAGTTGGAAAGAATGGAGGAGGTGGGGTGAGGTGGGGGGTTACAAAAGAGCGTGGGAGGGTTAGTGGGTTGGGGAGGGGTTTGTTATATTATGAATGTAATGTTTCTTTTCATGAAGTCGGGGATGAGGTCGCCACAAATGATTCCCCTCGACGTAAGTCCGGGAAATGAAGCTTGCTCTTTTCAACAGGGATAATTAGCTGCGTTGACAGTCGATCCCCATCCGTGACACCCCCACCGCCCCCACCCCACTCGAGTTTGGGACTGTAATCCCTCCTTTGAGGTTGTGCAAGTGACACAAGTAATTTTTTTTGTCCTTCTAGAATCCTCCAGCAATTAGAGAGGCGACAATAACACCCATCAACTCCTTGTAATTAGCGAGCATTTGAGACGATGCCGGGGAAACTGAGAACCCTTTTGACCTCAGGGGCGACCGAGCTGGGATACGTTTGTTGTCTTCCTGCGCATTGTGTGTCTCTGGGTCTCACTATACACAAGGGAGTCGAGTTAGGATGAGTAAGCAGTGTCCCTCGGCCGAATCACAAAGTGTACCCGTGCCACCCTTCATCTGCAAAGCGCTGATTCAGCGTTAATGCACACACACGCACTCCGAAGAGCGTCGTGGTGTTTGAGGTTGTGACTAAAACCCCCCCCGGGGCCAGTGTGTGCGTGCCTTTGAAAAGTTCTTTCCACGTCTGTTGTTGTTTTCAGCTGCCAACTTGTTGTTGACCGTCTGTGTCCGGCGATGGTTATCACAGCTGATGATGCCCTTCCCTGTCAGGCCGTGACCCCGTGCTCCCACTGAATTATCATCTGTCAGAGACAGGCGGAGAGGAAGAGGGGGGGGGAGTGAGGAAGGGTACACACAGGAACAAGGGACAGAGGGAAGATTTGGCTGAGTGCCTCCGAGGTGTTTAATTGTCTCAATTGATGACCGCCCCACCTGCTCGCTTGACACGCATTTCCTCAGCCAAGACATGTCACGCATAAACAAATAACTCATGCACCACCCGCTCGGGCGAGATTTATGAAGACTGGCCGAGCCTCCATCTCCCAAAGAAAACACTCCTCGTAACATCCCTGTTAAACCCGAGAGATAAGATGAGGTTATAGCAAAGCAACGACTTACGTCTCATCCCAATGAGGAGGGAATAATCTGACACGGAAGAAATGTTTCTGGCATATTTTAAGCCAACCCATTGGTCAGAGAGGCCAAAAATATCCTCTTCGCCGTCCAATTAAAGGCACGAATGATGGACTCTCGCAGCGGAGCACAGATGAAAAACATTCCAAAGCATTTCTTTCTTTCGCGCAATCATCGTCATTCCTCCCCTTCCTCGTCTGTCTCGCTCGCAAATCTCAAATGAATTAGAGACTCTTTGGGATGAACGGACACTCTGGGTCATTAAATTATGTAACGCGAGGAGAAATATGACATCTCGGGCCTCCGACCTTGGCCCTCTCCCGCTTTTATTTCGCCAGCGCGGATCTAAATCACTTCAAACAATTTAGACAAGCGCTCGTGTCATTAAATTTAATTGCGCAGAGCAGGGGAAGGAAAAAATAAAAAAACCTGAGCTCCAAATAACACCCCGCTCTCCCACTCCCACACTAGCAGCAACCTAGATTTGAAACACATTGCAAACATGGGAAGTGTGATGGGTGGGGGAGTCAAAACAGAACCTACTCCTCTTTTCATTTTTCCTCCCGAGAGTTTTGCTAAACTCCGAAAAAGAGTTGAAAAGTTAGTAAATTAGAGGGAGTTGGAGCTGCGGCAGTTTCTGAGCTCCGTCTCTTTCCCCCTTCTTCTCATCGCAGACAGTAGTTTGTAAAGGTCAGTGCTGTCTGTCGGCTTTATTTGAGGGCGTTTGAAGACCCATTTAGGACTGACTTTAACTTCAGATGTGCTGACCTAGACAGCGCTGATCTGCTTGAGCCCAGGGTTGCCTGCTGTGTTTCCCCTCACTTGCTCCAGCCATCTCTCCACATTAGTCTCTCCCCCTGCTTCATTCATTTTGATCATCTTCTAAAAGAACTCTGACAGGCCTTTTAAAAAATGTCTAAGCAGGCTAAATACCACGTATGAAATTTGAATTAATCTTTTTTAAAAGATTTTTCTTGGGACATTATTCCGCACACAAACCCACAGATGAATGTTAGGTTCAAATGCAATTGTAATGCATCTGAAGGCGGATAATTCGGTTCCTGATTCTATAATTTGTCTGCAAATCAAAAACAGAACAAGTACATAATTTTAAATATTAACACAGGCTCCTCGCTGCTTTCAAGGACCCTTGACTCTAAATTCTCAACTGAAAGCTGGATTCTGCTTGCTCTCAACAGTAGTTATAGCAGCTCCATGCACATCTGCAAGGTTTCTGCAAGTGTTAGAACCCTTCTTTTTACACAGACTGAAGTGTTGAATACGAGCCTTTGACACACAGACACATCTGCAAATGAGAGCCTCACGACTCGACGAGTGATGTGATGAAGTGGTGTAAAGCTGCACTAGATCCCTTAGCTGTGGATTGTGTGAATTGAATTAATGAGGACTGCCATGTTATGATAATTACCCAATAAATGTGGACATTTAATATCCTCCTAATGCAGATCCTGTTCTTACCCTGCCTGTTTTTGGCCTGTGGCTGCAGCTTCTCTCTGAAACAGTAAAAGTGACCTGCAGCAATTGAGCCGTGACTAAGTAAAAACCGACTGCTGCACAAACAGCCGATCGCCTGTTTATTCAAAGTTCAGTCAAGACCGTCTCAAACGCGCTGTTGTCATGATTGACGACGTCACTTGCGTCGATTAGTCCCAGAGTGCTATCTGCCGATTAACTTAAAATGCACCAAATTCAAAACACTACGCTTCCTTGGATGTGTGAAGATGATTAGACAACATAAAGGCTGTTTTCAGGGTCGTGAAACGTGCAAACTCCCCCATGTTTTTAACCTCATAGCCAGGTATGACACTAATAGTTTCAGACCAGGAAGGAAGCACCGAGGGATGAAAAGGAGACATGGGGGGGGGGGGGGGGTTGGTGGGGTGTAGTGTAATGGAAGCGAAAGGAGTCAAAGAGTGAGAGTCGTAAAATGGCTGCAGGGGATGCTGTTGGCCAAAGTGGGCCATTTGTGTGCGTTTGCGTGGGTACGGTAAATACATGTCAGGCCCTATCATCTCTGCCAGCTTAACGAGCCATGGTGCTCTCACTAGGTGAGGCCACGAGGGCGTGCAGGTTAGTAGCTGTTACAGTGGCACGCACGCACGCACGCACGCACGCACGCACACACACACACACACACACACACACACACACTTTTGGAAACTATGCTGCCCTGATAACGTATGGATTCGATACCCTTGTTAAAAAACATTCATAAAAAGCAGTGACAGAAAGTACATCCCACACATTTGTTAGCACTTTGGCTCGTAACCTCGGGCCCGCTGGGTACGATCAAGCAGAGGTAGGAACATGTCCAGTTGGTTCCCTCCCAACACACGGCGCCCTTAAAAAGCAAATGAGAGCTACAGATGCACATTCCTCATAAGCTCATACGTGTGTGTGTGTGTTTTTCGTGGAGGACACTGAAAACGTCCTGGCCCACTTCTCTCCCCTCATTTCTTGGTGAGAGTAAAGAGGGAGACCGCCGCCCGTCCCTTTCTTTAAATAGCCTTCCCCGGGGGGGGCACCACTGGACACATGCAAAGTCAACCCTGCTAACCTGCCCACATTCTCCTGTTTACCCTTCACAACACAGGGAGTACTTTTCCAAGTGATGGCGTTAATCATCGCAACTTTCACACCTCATATGGGTCAAATCAGATCATTCTCTCCATTTCCGCGATTCACATTTCTTCACACTGTACGTCTCCCCCTCTCTGAAGCCTGGTCCTTGTCCATCAAATCCTTGCACTGCACTTTTATCCCCTCAAATCCATTTTTTTCCGTTTACTCCCCCCCTTGCTTCCCTCTCCCATTAGAGCACATCCAATTTGCAGGGAAGTGAGTAAGAGAAGGGGACGATATGAATCTTATCTCACCACCGCTTTAATTATTCCATCTTCAAGGTGTGTTCCTCTTTGAGGGGGCTGGGGTTATTAAATAGTGTCCATTTTAATCAAGGCATGCTATAGCCCCCAAATTGGGCAAGTAATTAAAGGTGGAATAATGAAATTGAATTGGAGAGTCTACTACATTTTTTCCTCAGAACTGGGTTTGGTTCATTCCGCGGTCGCCAATTGGTTGTCGCTGACAGGAAGTGGCCTCGTGGGACGGAGCTGGATTAGTTTCTGAAGGGTTTCTTTCTCATACAAATAGCCATTCAGTGCACCTTCTCTTCCTCAAAACTCCTTCCCTCCTTTGCTCATAATGATATCCTTCATTGCCGACTTTGGTCCCGGTCTGTTCTCCTCTCCTCCGTGTCCTCGGTCTTTCTCCTGCACTTTGTAATGGAGCATCAGTGTCTCCGTCTCCCCCGGCAGACGCTGATAATTACCAGCAAAGTGAAGCAGACCGCAGTGCAGCAGCCTCATATACCACAAAGACACCTTTTATGGGATTAGAGTGTCCCTTTTATTGTGTAGCCGTCATGTGGAACAAGTGTGCATTTGTGTGTGTGTGTCTGTGTGTGTGTTTCCGTAGCAACATGACAAATCGCCATGTCCAACAGAGTTTTGCTGTTTGTCAATCACTGCTCGGGCGGTTCTGTGCTACTTTGAGATAAATAAAAGCTTTTAAAATGCAGCCTGCTGGTTGATGCTTGCCTGTCAGACACAGAGCCATGCGTGTGCACGTTGCTCGCCTCCTCCTAAAACTTGATTTGTTCACTCGTCTCTCACATGGGGGACAATTTTCAAGGCTACAACAGGAAATCCAGCCATTTTAAAGTTGCTAAAAAACCCTATAAATCACGGGTTCCAAAAATGTTACGCCTCTGACCCTCAAAGTAAAGAGACTCGCAACTCCTGTTATCCTCAGAGTTGGTTGAAGCATACGTGGGATATTTATTTGAGCACGTTTGCAAAAAAAAAAAAAAACACCCATGCACATGATGTAGTGTTTCCTGTGCTGCTGCAAAAAAGGGGTCATGTGGGGGCTGATGAAAATTTTTATTTCAAATTTAAATACTATTTGAACCATTATGGCTAAAATAAGCTATTTCCCTTTTAATAGATTTATGGAAGCCCTGACCTGCATTAATGTTGAGCTGTATGTATATTTATACTGTATATATATTGATATGAAGTAAATTTGTCCACCACTGACAATATGTTCAGTTATTTCACCCAATAAACAGATTTCAATTTGATTTTCCTGAAAATGTTCCATATCCAATTTCTATCAATATTTCATATAGTATTATGGAATGTGTGTGTATCCTGATGGAGGATTCAAACCACATTGCAGCCTGTAGCAGTAAACTCACTTCCCACATTCTATCTGCCGTTACATTTCTTATAGAGGTGAACTGTAGGTCACCTTGGCTGTGGGGTTGACAAACTTTAGCTCCAGGGTAGAACATGGCAACAACTAAGGATCAATGACTGCAGCTGCACCGGTGTCCCTCATGCTTCAGTTAAAAAGTCACAACACACACTCCACTTCGCTCTCTGACGTCCACGACCAAGCATGCACGCTCTTTTCTTCCTTCCTGTCACCTTGCGCGCCTCTGTCTTGTCCTCCATCTCGTTGGCCCCAAGGTACCCGTGTGCCCTATCAACTGCACTCCAAACAAACAGCCGCTGGGTCAGTCAGGCTCCCTGGGATATGCCTTCGGGAGAGAGAGGCCGATAAAAAAGAAAAAAAAAAAAAACAGGAAGGAGAGGAGAGAAGGAGGAGAATTACACGCACAAGGAGGAATTGCAAAAGTGACGAAACAGGCGGTGGAATAAGGGAAGCAACAGAGACGGCGGAGGAGGAGGTTTGGATGTTTGTGTGGATGTGTTTGTGTGTTATATGCTTGGGGGATTGGGCTGCAGATGATGAGCTCATTAGTCCTTAGTGTACTGTATATTTCTTCTTTCTCTTCCAGGTAAACAGTCAGGGAACCTCACACCTCGGAGTGATGAGTAATATCCAGGTGTGTGCGCACATGCACAAGTCTGTTTGTGTTGTTTTAGATTCTACTGTATCTATTTGCATATTCAGATTCATAGCTGCATGCATATGAAGTTGTTTGTTGTCAGCGCCGCTTGTGAGTGTGAAGCAAACAACGAGGAGCAGTTGAAAATGTGTGTGTGTGTGTGTGTTCCTGTGGTGGTAAGTTATTCTGCACAAGCCCCAAAAAACATGGGTGACTCTCTCTGGCGCTCTATTTCTGCTGGTGTCTTGGCAGGCCTGATGTAGAGCCTCTGTAAGCAGGTAATTAATGGGAGTGAACACTGCAGCTCTGGGTGGAGAGCGGAGGCAGGAGGGGGCTGATTTAGAGGAGAGCTGAGAAAAAAAAAAAACTCGGTGGAGCAGTGGAGAGATTTGGATTCTGTCGGGGAGCAAATACGCCAGCCTCAACTTCACATCGTGGATGTGAAATCAAAATGGCTGCCGTGGAAAAAGGCTTTTGTGCTGTGAATGTGCCGTTTGCTGAGTCACAGCTTAGCTCTTTAGCAACGCTTTATTACTCATTTCACACATTGAGAGTTTTCCATCTGTCAGAGGCGGCGATGAAAAGAATCAGGTCCGCAGGGTTGGGGGGGGGGGGTTGGGCGGTAGGAAGAGAACCAGACAGCATTGATTGACGTTCTGACTGCGATGGGCAAATCCTCGCCTGCACGTTAGTGACCCTTTCATGTTGATGCAGGTGTCTGCACAATCGACCCGGAGCGCAAACACCGTGGCAGAGGAGCGCCACGGAAAGGACGAGTCGTTCGGGCTTAATGATGCGACCGCATGCACCACCTGCATCAAGTCCAAGTCACAAACCCACAGCTCACTTCTGTCCACACTCTGGCATCATTAGCCGGCTTGTGTCCACTTCCTGAGTCAAGGGTCATGATGACAATTTGCCAGCGCTGTATTTAGGAACATTACCACCATCACTCACAGCAGTAATGAGGGAGCAGCAGATGGATGCCATTCTAGAAACTGCTTTTAATGACCAAACAGGGGATTTTGGGCTCCAGTCTCCAATTGGACCCTGCAGACACTCACTCTTAAAGGGCAACTGCCAGATATTCACGCCAAAATGGAGGCAGGAGGGCTCATTTTTACCCTTTTCTCTCTTTTTTTAAGGTCTGTCTTGCTCTGGTGATTATGCTCTCCCTTATGCCTGTGACAGTGGAAACAGTAGATGAGAGTAGGAGAGAGGCATTATCCTCAGTTTTCTGTTTTCTTTCTGCACAGGCTCAGTGAAGCTGGCTTTGGTTTGATCCAGTGTTTGCCATTTGGGAGTGCCTTGTATTGCCTCGTACACCCTCCCTTCTCTCTCCCTCTCCCCAATCCTTGATTCCCACACAATCCTCTGTTTTGTAAATGGGTGCTTGTGATGGCCAATCAATACTGGCAGATTAGGAATGGGATTTAGCATTACAAAGGTGGTCCCACTACAATGTAATCTCCCAACCCCTTTCCTCCCTAACACTTTTGTTAAGAGACAGAAAATACAGAGTATAAATAGCTTTTATCAACACAGACAAGCCTCAGAGCTCTTTTCTGTCTCTTTTTTGCTTTCGCCTCTCCACTGGCACATTGATGATTTAAGCAGACATTTTGCAGACTAATATTTCCGTTTTAATTGCCACACAGAGAGAATGAGCACTAGAGAGAATAACAACATGCCTATTTCCTTCCTACTTCCTCAGCCTTGTGTGTTTTCAAATAAAAAACCATCACATCAGTAAGAAAACTTGGAAAATAGCTGTTTAGAAAGTTGTTGTCAGCCTCCTGAGAGGAAGCGGTTCAGGGCTTGCATCAGGGGAGGGAACATAGTCAGGGGTGCATATCCCAGCCCTGTGTGACACTCATGGTGTTACCTCATTTCCCCTGTTTGTCATTAGCGGCGCATATTAACAGATAGCCAGCGTAGATGAGGGCCTTTCAGGACATCCAGGAGACCACCGGGGGACTGCTGCAACTGGATATCAGGCCCTCTTTCTCTGGTCCCACAGGGGAAGCCAGGAAAACAGCTTAAGCAAACAGCCTCCCAGGTAGTGTCCTCATTAGCGCCATCATCGCTATTAACAGCATTAGTGCCAATGTTTTGATTGCCATCATTATCATTAGCAGCTTGAGTAGCACTGCTACCTACCAGGAAGGGATTGGCAGTGGGGGTATGACAGGTGTTTTAACTCAGGTCTTGTTGACAGCCAGTAGCCAACAGGTTTTTGGAGGCAAACAAGCCAGTGCATCCTCCTGCTGTGTCATACTTCCTCTGACACATTTAAAGATGATCTGTATCAATAAACTTTCCTTGCAAACCACCAAAACCTGTGGAGAGTGAGCTGTTTTTTCGACACTGAGACAACAGCATAACAGCATTAAGTGAAATCTCCAGGCATCGTGTACTGGTCTCTTAACTGCTCTCGCCTTGTCCATATTGGCTTGATTCATGAGGCCATTGAGCCTTGCCGCAGCAAATTGCTTTTTCTCCCATCATGACCCGCTGGTAACTGCATGGCATTATGGTCAGCAAAATCTCATGCAGCCCTGACGTTCAAATATATCTAATGAGATTCAGGCTGCATATGTCACCGGCTCGCCTCTCTCCCCACTGTGTGTTGGGTTTTAAATCTTCACTAAAACGACAATGTGTCTTCTAAACAATTATCTGCTGGCAACCAATATAGTAGGTACATAAAGAAACAAGTACCCTCTTGTGAAAGAGGGATTATAGAATGTTCCAGAGGAGGATAAACAAGGAGACAGGACAGAATGTCTGGTCGAGGCGAAGGTAGAGAGGATGGTGAGCGATGGATGGAGGGGAGAAGAGGATAGTGGAGAGGGGGTTGGGGGTGTCTTCAGCTGCACAGAGGATTTGTATTATTTCCAACCTGTTGCTGTACTGAAACCTCACATTTCCCAGGCCATCATGATTGACAGCGTTGGTATCAGCGAGGGAACGTGTGCACGGGGGAAGGGGCAAGCTCACACAAATGTGCAAGTGTGCATTCCCGTGGTCCTGTAAATAGAGATTTAGGGCAGAATCAAAAGTAACCAAGTAGCATTTTAAACATGCAGAGAGAGGCAGGTGTTTGAGTGCTCCATTCGAAAGAAGGCACAAGTGAAGTGAATGTGTAGTACTACTTCAGCCAAGTGCCAAAATAGAGAAGGGAAAAGAAAACTCATCCAGCTCGTCTCTGTCTTTCTCTCCCATAACTTTCTTTTTGTCCATCTTTTTGTTATCTCCCACACCGTGGGGGGCTACGATCTGGTGGTGGCACTAACCAGCGCTTGACAGGGAGAGATTAATCATGCGAATGTCACACGCCACACCCGAAGCATTAAATTACAGCTACTCACATGTGACATTAGACAGTATTAGACACGTCAACAAAAGAGATACAGAGAGTGAAAGGGAGGGGTGGGAAATGAGGAGCTGGATGTGATGTCAGGCGAAATTAAAGCCTTTCAACTACTTATTGACTATTGTTCTGGACTCAGAAATAGAAGATTGAGGGAGAAATAGAAAAAGAAGTAATTTTCCTTTTGAGAAAGTAACATTGAGGCAGTTTTGGGTCACTGGCAGACAGCTTGCCTATCAAGCATGAAACAATTGGAACGATCCTTCTTTCCCATTTTGGAAACAGGGACCAGCTCTTGCTCTGTATATGTGATTCTTAAAATTAATAACCATGCATTACATTTACAGGTAGTCAAATGTAGCATGTGACAGCTAAATATCCCAAGCATCTGTCACTCAAAGCAAAAAATGCTAAACAGAGTCTTATTGTGTCTTCCTTTTCTGGAAAGCAGATTGACATTTGTCGACTCATGCACACGTGGAGCGGGTCTGAAAATAACTATTGGCTTCAACCCCGGATACCAACATCTTTACAGTCTAATCCTTCATCAAGGCCATTGTCAAATCCATGGGGGTGATATTGATTGTGATCTGAAAAGAGAAATCTATGGTTTTTACACACTCAATGGCTGCTTCCCCGGTGCCTAGCATTCAAGATGAATCACGCTCCCCTTAAGGCCCATTATTCAGCCATTATTGGCAAATGCTTGTGCTCACTTAATTGGACAACTTGTCTGCAACTGCCAACCCCCTGGGCTGGCCAAGACAGAGCCTAAGCCAATCAGCCTAATTGATCCCAGCAAATGGTATTAGTCACCGCTCATGGTTGCTGATAGTGGAATCATTTTGGGGGGTGCAGAATGATTTAAATGCTTAATTTCAAACAGTTCTGATGAATAAGGATGATTTGAAGTGCTGGCAAATTTTTAAAATTACATTTGAACACCAACAGGAATGAATAAATATTTTATTTCCTTTTTTTTGGCAACTAATTCTTTAGGAACCTTGCCAGTTCTTGCCAGTTGTTATGACACGATAAGCTCAGTGAAACACAACCTCAAATTAATCTGTCAAACATTTCATACCATCCAGCCTTATGTTTTGTTGAAGGTTTCTAGTCTGAAAATGGCAAGACAGCCCTGGAAAGACTGAATGCAAACCTTAATTCAAAGGGCGATATAGGCCACCCAAGCGATGGTGCCCTCTTCTTGGCAATGGAGACAAAAAAGGGTCTCCTCCTAAGTGATTTAGTGTGATCTCTGTCAACAAACATCATTCCATGTCAGTAGCTTCCAAAGCTAACACGCCTCGATAGTTTGGAGAATTACAATGTACAGACACGCTGCCAAAGACAGAGCCGTTATTTCCAACTCATTTAATTTCTGTGGTGCAAGAAAATAGTGAGAGTCAGGGAGGGGGGGCGTGGGTTGCAGGGTGTCGGGCGGGTGGTGGGTCTAGAGTCAAGTGTAAACTTCCGAGGCTCCTTGTGTTTCTCGTAAAAGCGCTCACAGCAAAGAACGATGCACTATTCATGGGTCCTGAAGTAGAAGAAAGGCTTTGGCCCAAATAAAAATAAATACAGCACAGAATGAAATGCAGTAAGATCCTAGTATTCAGGGCAAATGAGCTCATCTTCTTTGTGGAATGCAAGGGCGGTACAAGCGAGCTGTTGGGGCGATAAGGCATTATCAAATGGGTGCCGGGATGAAAGCAAGAGTCTTCAGCTAATGGGTTCAATCAGCTGAACCAGAGCCCTAATGTTGTGCCTTCACCCCATACATCAGCAACCAAGTCAGGGGAAAAGAAAGAAGAGCAGAGAGGGAGAAAGATAGAGGGGCACTCAGCGGGCATTCTAAACACGCTGGTGTTGAGCAGACACATACTGATTCTGGTCCTATCACTCCAGCTGGAGCCAAAGACACATTTACATTCTGCTACTGATTAGAAACATGAAGACGAATGTCGGGACAATCTGTGGAGTTTCTAATCACACTCTTGCGTCCTCTTTGTGTGTGTGTGTGTATGTGAAGTGGAAAAGTTTGTGATAGTGTCAAAGAGTACCTTTGAATTAGCTGTTCTTTTGATCCAATCTGGCAACTCCCAAAATATAAGGGGGGGGAGAGATTCAGGGAGAAGAGGAGTCGGGCTTGTGTGTGGACGCCTGCTGTCAGGTCCTTCTGTCAGTGTGAAATATTGCTGATCCCACCACACTTCAAGTGGGGAGGTGCTTGTAATGATTCAGTCCTTGCGGGGGTTCAAAATGTCATCTGTCTCACCTACCTCTGAGTGTACCAATGTCCTCTATGTGCAGACTTCTACAACATAGTGATGGTTACTCCGAGGGACACCGGTATATGGATTTATATATGGAGTTCTATAAAAACTAAAGCTATTATACGCACTGTTCATGAGCGAGTAAGGTACTGCATCAAATCCTGTATTTTATTCATGAATGAAGACGGGCACCAGAGCAGAAAGTGTGACCATCCACCTGATGTAGCAGTCAGTGTGGTAGATTGACTTCAGCAGGATACGTGGATCCTGTGAATGCTCATGGATGTGAGACCATTTCTTTTTACAAGCACAATGTTGACTTTGCAGGTGCCCTTTTCCTTCTGAGGAAAAACCGACCACATTTCACACGTTAATTACCGGTGTCAGAGATCACGGCTGTGCTTTGCACTTTCCAGCCGGCCGCATTCCAGCTCTTTTCCCCCCCTGCAGGCTCGACCCCTCGCACACCCCCTGCTGCTCCTCCTCAGCCAATCGATAACCTGTCCTGATGAGTGGAGACTCCCTGTCACCGGCTCCTCAGCCAATGGAAATCAATAAAAAACAATACCCATCAACATCCATGAGCTCAGAGCCCATTTGTTTTTCCTGTTTACCAGTGGCGGGTGCTATTCTATCAAAATGCCTTCAAATAGCAAAGAGAAAAAGTACAAGGGAAAGAAGAAAACAAACGCCAACGTGGGAAGAAATGCCGTTGCACAGATGGCAAAAGATTTACTGCAAATTGGTAACTAAATACATTTTAGCATTAAAGAACACATTTTTAGCCTTTCAAACCCTAATAAACAAGATTAGCATTATTTAGGGTTGGGATTAACCTCTAAATCTGGTAATCTTTGCCTGAGCATCCTCAAATGACACAGTATTGTTTACTTTCTCTCTTTTCAAAAAATGTCACCGCCGCAGCCATTTGGCTCCTCCATAGAGTCCAATTTAACATTCATGTGCTGGCACTGAGAAATGTGTACCTCGGTAATATGCTCCCTAGCTTGTTTGTGTCAGTAAATACACGCTCACTTTTCAGGAAGATGGCCTAATCCATACTCAGCTGTTAGCGGCTGATATGTTTGTTATGCATTAAATATTTGGTGGGTTTCCCTGTCTTGCTATGATATCCACAGCGCCAATCGATTGGTGAAGATTAAGGGCCCCGGAATGCTCCTGTGTTTGAATTACATAATCTGTGCATGGCGTTGAAGACCGGTTGGCACGTTCATATGTCATCGCACTCCCACTCGTGCAAACACACAAACGGGGAAAAGCTTTGTTTGAGGCAATTGAAAGGATGACACAATGTGCTCTGTATAAAGCATTGAGGAGAAATAAAGCAACAGATAAATGAGGTAGCACTGTATGGATCCTTAAGTATTGTACTTTGGCTCTGTGGAGATTACTGTGAAGAAAAGCTTGTTCTCCTTTCCTTTTTCTTTCATATAGCACTTTTTTTTACCGTAGAATATTTGTTTATGCTATGCAGCAACAGAGCAACTCCCCAAAATATAGGACAAACACAATCCAAGAATAGATGGTGTTTCATAGCCTAAGCTCGTTCCTTTGATTCTCGCCTAGGATCCCTCACTACTAAATCCAATGAAAATGTGATTTATTCTCCCCTTCCCTTTTCTAATTTATTTCAGAACCATCATACCAGACAAGTTGTCTCAGAGCTTGGTCAGCTTTGAGCAAGGTATGGGATTGGAAATCAAGTTGCATGGAATATTTAGTGACGGGTGGGTGGGGGTAAATTGTTTGGACACATCAATGTCCACACCTTTCCGAGCCTTGCAATGGTCAGGCTGACCTACAGAAACAAACCAGGCAGTCATTATCTCCTGAGACCAGAGTCGGCTTTTCCCCTCCCGACTGTGTCGGATTCACATCAATTTAATACGCTACCGCCGGCGCTCACATCGCATCCCCGTTTCTTCTGGACAGATTCTAAGACTAATCTCATACTTTAGGCCTAATACAATTAAATGGTATCGAACCGATGCGTCGTTCCATACATCATTTCCCCGTCCAGTGAGTGATGGAGCCCGCTGTTTGCCACAGGCCTGCGAGAGACATATGAGCTGGGGTGAAAAGGTTTGATTGTGGCTCGGGGAAGGGCCAAGAAATGAATATTGCGGTGCTCCCATGTAAGAAACCCAAGACTATTATAGAACCTGCACTGTATACAGTACATTACATTCATCTGCTGGCAACAATCTCATATTTTCATGCCTGCTCTTGTAATTTGAGCAGGAATGTTGTTGCAGATTCATATAGTGACACCATATAAAACCACAAGTGTCTCATAAAGCATACTGCACGCTTGATAACAGAGATGTAATATTGCTTTTGCTGTATGTAGTTGGGTTTAAAAAAAGAGGTGCTCAGTATGTTTATGGGTCTGTAGACCTGATGAAGAATTTGATTAAGAGAGACAGGCAGTCAAACAGAGGCTTCATGATTGATTAACTAGCTACATGGTTAGGTATTAGAAAAAGTAAAAGAATAGTAATAGAAAAAATATCAAAATTCCACTGCAGCTACGCATTGATCTACAGCTGAGAACCTGAGCTTCAACAAGATATCTCATCTTAATGTGTTTTTTTTTTAAGGTTGTGTTGCTCAGGTGGTTTGTTGATTTGTCTTTGTCCTTAGCCAGAACAATGTGTCCTTGTGTTTAAACCTCAGTCTCACAGCAGCTGTTCACAGATGACCATTATGATTGGAAAGATTTAAAATATGACTTCAGGGCTGCAAAAGTGTTTCAAAGTCTTTTCTCAAAGTCTGGCCACAGGTCTAGCAGCTGATTTTCAGCCGTTGGCAACGCCGTGCTCAGGCCCTCCATCATTTTGTGCCTGCTGTCAGTGAGAGGCTGCAAACTGTGCCCTGACAAGACAGAGAACATTCATAAAGTTCCTGCAACATCTCAGCAACCTTGACAGAACGCACTATGTGTATGTGTACATGTTGTATCTCCAAACTTCTCTCTTGGGGCAGGAGTTGAGGGGAGTTGTGCTGTTCACATGTAGCCTAAGAGCACCTGCCACATTCGCAGCGCAAAGACGTCAATAAATCTAGCCGCTAATGTACCACAGAATCTTCTTTTTCCCACTCTTCCTCTGCCTCTAATATTAATGAATGCCAGTTGAAGGCTGCCACGGGCAAAGATAGAAACATGCTCTTTCCACTATGCTAACATGAACAAGGTTATTGCTTCTTCCTCTTTCTGAGTGGAATTGGAAAAGAGTACACTTGGCCGGCGTAAGGTTTATTGCAGAGCCATGTGTAAGCATTAGCCAAGTGATAGGCAGGAATTAATGACTTTATCCATTCAGAATGGGTATTACTGCAAGCTGAGCCAATGAACTCTCCAGCACCAGGCAAGCAATTTTGGGCTAAATGATTAAAAGCTGTAATGAAGAGAAATAGTCCATATAGCGGGTGAATAATAATAAGCCGACCTGTGTAAAAATACACTTCTTCCACTTCCTCCCTCCAGTGTGCCGAGATGCAAACGGGTTTACGGCACACGGAAACCTTGAGGCTATTTTTAGAGGCCGCCTTTGCCTGCAACTCAGCAGTTGTAGCAATAAAAGAAACTTTCTATTCTGTATTCTTCCCCCAGAAGAAATTGTGATAATGAGGCTTCAACCAGTGACCATGTGCCCATAAATATTTGATGCATTTGAATACACACAACTCATGCGGTCCCACCCAGCCTCTTAAAATACTATACACAGCATATGCATATGAGTGAAATCTCAACGTTGCCATATATAAGATGTTTTATTGTTTGAATGTTATTCCTCATTGCTAATTCCCTGCTTCTCTGATTTAAGAAGGAATGTCAAGTCATCAGGGAGTGTGTGTGTGTGTGTGTGTGTGAGTGTGAGAGTGTGTGTCTTGATATACTTGGCCTATATCCTGTTGTGATAGTCACATGGCTTCTCGGAGACAGCAGTCATTTGTTACTGTCCTTTTAATCATGCTAATGCAACGTCTCTCTCGCTCTCTCTTTCTGCACACAGTTGCCTCTCTCTCTCACACACACACACACACACACACACACATATTGGTGTGAATGCACATTCAGTTGCACACAGACATTAAAGAAAAGAAGGGAGAAAGAATGGAGGGCCCAAAGCCCCCGAAGACATATGAATATCTTAAGTGGAGAGTTCTATAACTCTGTATCTTTCTCATGCCTGTGGGCACACTTTACACACAGTCGTACACATATTCACATAAACGTGATGCACACGTTCACGCATGCAAACACATGGAGAATAGAAAACGGAGATACTACAGTGTTGAATCAAATTAAGTGGCAAATTTGTGGCACCGGAATGCTGCCCCCGTCTTTTCCCCCCGCTCCCTTTTTCTCGAGTGCTGATCATTATTAGTATTCCACTCAGATGCTACTCTGCTTTCTTCTCCTTCTCCCACTGCTCTCCCATAGCTTCTCTCGCGCTCTCTCTCCCTCTCCTCCTGGGAGTTGAGCCCAGTGCATGCTAAGTGATAGGGGCTTCGGAGTCTTGCGGGGCAGGGCCGTGGGTGCCACATAGCGTGCTGTGCATGTAGGAGGGGTGTATCGGGAAAGAGAGAGGAGAGAGGCGAGGGGACCATTTTAGCAAATCCACCCACCCGTGTAAAAAATGATCAATCTCATGAATTTGCCGATAGGGAGTCGTTGGCCGATCAGCTGAGACATAGACAGATAACGGGAGAGAGAGAGGGAGGTAGGGTGAGGGGCAAGGGGAGGAGGGGGGTGTGGGACTACAGAGACAAATCGGGGAGGAAATATTCAAAAGTATTGAAGGTAAAAAAAAGGGCAGATTAGTGAAAACAAAAGAGCAGGTGAGCCTCGATAGACAGAGATGCCATGAAAGAAAGAATGTGAACATCAATGTCTGCTCGGATGAAAGAGAGAGAGAGGAGACGAATGGGCCATGTTTTTTTTTTTCTTCCCTTTCACACTTTATGTCTCCCATCCGCGAGCCAGCAGCCCGTTTTGGCTGCAGTGGAGCGAGGTACATGTTTGAGGTTCTTTTTTTGTCAAGCGTGAACAGGTCCCGGTGAGTTAGTGACAACAGAAGTGGCGGCCGAAAAAACGGAAAAAGTGCCTGTCCTAAATTCAGGGCCTGGTACAGCCTCAGGGCGATTCCTGCACTACCAGGCAGTGTGGTATGTAAATGTCATAGGACTCAGCAGAGCGAGAGGCTGTCTCTCTCTGTTCGTCTGACGGAACATGACAGGCCATGGGGTGTGTTTCTTTGGTTGTGTTGGTGTCAACATGAACACATTGGGTTTGACATACGTGAGGAGGAGGCATTTCGATGCAAGTTCAGAAAAACTCCGGAAAAGTAGCATGAGAAAAATCACAAATACAGAAGCAAATGTAACTGTAAGTACAAGTTTGTTATGAGAGCTACAGTGTTTGGCCAAAAGTATCTGGACAACACTGGTCAGGGGATGTTTTTTTTTTTCTGACTGGGAAATGGCTTCTTTGCTCAGGCTATGGAAACTCCCAAACATCTGCATGTGCATATAAATAAAGACAGGACTGACTAAACAAATCAGCATCACTGGATACTGTAGCTCAAGTGGAAGCCCCAAGAGCAGCCAGCTCATGTTTGTCAAAAACGATCCTGTTCAAATTTGTTTGTGGTTGATCAGCAAAAGAAAAGTCCAGCATGTGCACGAGCACTTAATGCACCCGGGGTTGTGAGGTCATTGATAAGTCCCACCCATGACCTGCCAGCTCCGCCCAGAAATGTACAAATATTTATTACTAAACTGCGCAATCCAGAGGACTGTATGTTGCCGTGGTGACGTTAGCTGCGTAAATCCACTGTGCTATCAAACATCTTCATGGTCATAAGAACCTCTGCACTTTATACGAGCAAACACCAGAATATAGAGCAAATAGTGATGCAGCAAACTGCTGCTGTGGATGTAATCATTTATCAGAGCCAGCACACCAGCTGCAGACAAAGATACTCACAATCCCCATGCTACTACATCTAACATCGCACTAGAAAATGAGATGAATGTTTGTGGGCATGTGATTTATCGAAAACGGCTCCTTGCAAACAAATCAGTTGGGATTAACGATCACAGACATGAGCAAATGGGATAAAATGATACAGACCTATTGGCTCTGTAACGCACACGTCATCTCTTCAAGCCTTTCAACTCTCAGAGTGGCCATCCAGATGATTGGGACAAATCCCGGTGGGCCACTGCAACAATATCCATAAAGTTTTTACAGGCTCGTCAGTCTTTTTACTGGCCCTCTCTTTGTGCCTTTCATTTGGGCGGGGGTTGGTCCCAGTAGATAAGTACAGGGCTTAATTTCTTTCCCATTCCAACTGTGCAGCCTCCATGGTTAGAAAGCCTTGCTAGTGTTAAAGTAGCCCTTGTCTGGTTTTCTGTCCTTCTGACCTTCTTCACTTTGGCTGTTTCTTGGCCATCTCTCCTTCACGACAATGGGATTGTGATTTTATTATATAGGCACCTGCAGACTGTAGTCAGCAGATGACCCTTTTGTCCACTTGCCTTCACATTGCTGCTGCTCTCTTGTCTCAATCACTCAAAACTCCAAGCAGTCGGACGGAGACGGTGCTCCTTGTCCTTTCCCTGGTAATCCTTAAATTGGCACTATCCTTTAGCAAGTGCTAGATTTTCCTTCTAATACTACCACTGCCCCCTTTCCCCCCGATCGCTCCTCTCCTCTCCTCCTCTCCCTTGTCCATACACACAGAACATACAGCTAAAATACGTTGAGGAGATATTCACAGAATTTCAAGCGCAATATATTATAATTGCATTCTCCATCTTTGATTCCAGGAATAAGAAAAATTTGAATACACACACACACAACAGTTGAGGCCTTTTGATGCTTGAGGATATCAGTCCATAAAGAAAAGTGCTTGAAGACTGTGCAGAACTCAGACTTTAACCTCAACAACATCATCAAGTTTGTTCCAAATACTGTGTGAATCATTCCTGTCCACATACTTTTGGACATTCAGCATACCGAACAGTGCGGTTTGAATAACCATGGCTTCTTATTGTGAAAGTCAAGTTTATCGTTCCCAGAGGCAAATCTATGTGACAAATCCTCCTGCAGTTTTCTGTATATCCAAAATGACTGGACAGCCTCAACTGCTCTCTCACACACACACACAAAAACAAAAACACTTGTAAACAGGAAGTCTCTTCAACCCACGCCCCATGTCCAGTTTCATTCCTGTGAAGAAAGCTGACACTGTTCGGCTGGAGTCAGAATAAGTATGCAGTGTGTGTGACCTTAAAGAGGGGAGGTTTGGAGAATCGCAGCATAAGGAGAAGAAAGTGAATAATTCTTTAAAGTGTAGCCTGGGGCACACTGTGTGGCTGTTTTTTTTTTTTCTTTCCTACAGTGCTTTTAGCACACCCCGTTTGTCAGAGGGAGGCATCATCCTTTATCGGCACATTTCATGTTTCCCAGAGGACTCTGTGAAGCGGGTGATATTATTGAGGAGCGCTGAGCCTTATTAAATTCCCAAGCATATTACCAGTCACTCTCTCTCCTCCTCACCCGCTCCGTCGCTCTCTCATACACACTTGCACTTATACCACTCACTGATTATACTTCTCTTTCTCTCTTAATTTGGTGGCACACTCCACTGTAGCTCAGCGAGCCCCCTCCCATTCCTCTCTCAAGAGGAAACAAAGCAAGTAAATACATATTATTGCTTTTTTTTTTTTTCCCAAATCACACTCACGTTCTGACATAGTGTTTCCTTCCACAGCTCAGGACCCTCATATGACTCACTCACTACTTTGCTGCCTATGTGAGGCCTCATCTGGCCTGTCCTATTCTTGGTGATTTATTTTCATCAAAGGACAGAGACAATGCTAATCTTTCAACCAGTGAACTGGAGAGAAAGCAAATTCTCTGTCAGCTTTGCTGGGATTAAGTAAGGAGTCATCAAAAGGATTTTTTCTTTTTTTTCTAATGCTCTGTGCATAGAAAGTATAATTTTACTACAACCTCTTTCTTAACTTTTTTTCAAAACCGCTGGAAATTCTTTAGTTCCGGTGAGGGGTGGTTTGGAAATCACATTTTAGTTTACAGGACACTGACACTAGCGTCTGCCCTTTTTGACAAAAGCTCTCGAATCTTGTTTTAATTCCAATTTTACATCTTCTTCAGAATCTTCCACGTGCTTGACATCTTTTTAATCCTGGCATATTTGTTTTCTTTTTATTTATTCCCAGTATTACATCTATGGCTCATTAGAAATGTCACCAACAAGCTCATTTGCACGATTAATAGTGGGTTGGTGGATATGTCGGGATTATCCGGAGTTCAGAGCCATAGAGCAGCTTAAGAGTATAACTATATTAGAAAATTAGTCATTGGGCTGTTACTGATCAACATGACAATAGATTGTAGGAGCACGTATTGTAAGGCTGATAATGAAGATTTATTTCTTCACTGCCCATGAAATTTCCACATCTCTCTATTCACTGATCTACTATTTGCTCAGGCTGAGGGAATGTGTGTGACAGTGCACCGGGCGTATTTATCAAGCACGGCTTTTGCCATTTTTTACAACGCTAACACGGACGGTGATGCCTCTGTCTCCCCCGCTGCAAGAGAAGCCTATTTACATATGACCTTGCATGCAGCAATTGGTGGAGCGGAGATACGCAGAGTTTTATTTTTGCTGGAATGATGTGCTTTTAGCTTGGATGTGACAGCAGAATATGAATATGAAAATATGAAAAGAGCAGTTGAGTCAGTGCAGGTCGTGATATTCATGAGGATTAGACATAATGTGTTTACTAGTTTGGATGCAGGCTGTACTGTAAGTTACATCAACGGACCGTACAGTATGTGTGGGCTGCTGACTCTTGAAATGTACATATGTGTCACTCATGTTATGGAGGCTGCAGCACATGTGTTGTTCTCTCTGTGCGACTGACAAGCTGTCACTAGATACCAAGACAACTGTGAGATCTTTTTCTGTCAATATTGGGAAAATGATAATTCAGCCTCACAGGGGCATATTTATTTGTATGTAGGCACAGAGGAGAGATAGTGAACAGTGATGTGACTCAGTGCTGAAGGTGCACATCTGGGGGATAGCACGCATTTACGAGCAAAGGCCCTTGAGGAATACCACTCTCTATGAACCATGGCACAATACCCTGTCTGCGTCCCTCATGCATAAGTCATTCTGCATCCAGTCAGGGAAGGAGGACAGATACAGTACATAGGCTTTAAGAACTTTATCACTGTTACGTGTCAGCGTGTGCATAAGACTGAGCCGTCAAGACCGCTTGATGCTATGAAAATTTGATGCGGAAAATATCCTCTTGGCGCTGCATTTTTAATAGGGACCACACAGAGGAATATGCAGGAATTATAACCGGATCGCTCCCTAGCCCTCAGCGTGTCACGCACAAAACTCAAATGTCATTGCACCTCCAGGCTGAAGTTGTCTGGATCTGCTTCAGGTATTTCAATCATTCGTAGAAAGGATCTATTTGTCTGTTAAAACACCATCTCTGAGCATGGCAGCTCCTGTGAAGCATCATAGAATACACAAACACCCCATTGCGGGTCAGACTATCGGTGTCTGGTGTATATTTGTCTGTTCTCAATTGTAGGAAAATGAGTCTGGCCTTTGGGCCCTTATTGGCCTAATCTGCAGTCGGGCCTGCTCCTCTCCCGCTGGTGATTGATATTTGGAGACGTCAGCGGGACAAAAACAGTTTGAGCTCTGACGCTCATGAAAGACCCGTCAGCCCTGTCGTCGATCAATATGAATAAATATTTCCCACAACTCAGAAGCATTAGAATCAAGGATGTGGAGGGGGGGGGGGCAGACAGAGGAGAGAGGAAAAATCAATTGGTGGAGAGCTTTGCTAAAAAGGGGGTGGGATGCTGGTGTAGAGGAGCTAAGGAACAGAGGGGGCTGGGGGTTTGGACTGTTGAGCAGTGTGAATAACGATGCATGTCTTCTGTCCGTCAAAGACAATGAAGAGTCACGGTCAAGTCATGGTTTATATTTGTTATCAAATTAACTTGAGCATCATATGAGAAATGCTGAGGCAAACATGAAGCGTATGAAGTATAACTCAACCATCCTCAAGTGACTCTTTAAAGTGCAATCACTTATATTTCCCTCAAAATATCAGCAGGGGTTCTGAAGTATTGCTGATCAATGCTAGATTAGCTTTTTAGCTAATGAGAAATTAAATCATTTGGAGCATGCAGGATTAATTGGCTCAGTATATGTGCTGGAACTCGCCCCTAACATGTTCCTAAAGGGATCCACTTTACTGAAAATACCCTTTAAGTTATGTTGAAGTGAACTCCTCAGAATTTGTCTTTAGAAATATACATTCTTAGAAAATAGCTATCATAGAAAAAGCTGAGAAGCAATTTCTAGCGCACTTATTTTTCTCCCCACTAAATCTGACCATTAATTCCATTTAGCTGAAAACCGTCTCCATGTCCACTACTCTGATGGCATTTGTCTCCTGTGGCTTACAATTTCCAGTCAACATAAGAGTCTTTGAGTGTCCATATTTTCAAGTTAGTGCCCACCTGTCCAAACCTCACCCACCCACAACATGAATCTCTCCCCGTCCACCTCCCTCGCTCACACTCGTTATTTTGATAGGGGATCCATTTGGTTTAAATTGATTCATTTTGTCAGTGGGAATCTGAGCTGAAGAGGGAGAAATGGGCATGGCTGCTGCTGCTTTGATCCCTCCGACAAGCAGCGTGAAAAGTGCATTTCATAAAGGATGTTCGCCTGTGATGAGCCCGCCAGAGTGACAAATTGGGCCCCCGGTGCTTTAAATAATGCACTATGTATGGCTCCAGCCGTGGTGCTGTAGTTCTATATTGCTAAACTGGCCTGTTAAGAAGGGCGTGTGTTTGTGGTTTGAAAGAGGTTAGTGGTTAGTGACTCAGATCCAGAGCTTATTTCACTTCCAATCATCTCCCTTTCTTGTTCATCCGTGTGATCCATGTGAATGTTAATGGGTAACTTGCTTTCAAGTGTCCACTCACATTCATATCTAGATTTGGTGCCTCGAGGATGAGAAGCGACTTCTGAGTGATGTCTGAAAAGAGCCTTGTTGTCTCCCTGTGGCGTTTGTTGCTGGAAACAGAATCATGCACTGATGAATCTTTAAGATGTGGTGTGCAACCCCTTAGCTGGTGACGCAAATCAAGGAGGAGAGGATCGTGGGAATGTTCAGGTGGACCTTTTGCCGTGTCGCTCCGACCCAACATGCAAATCCTCTTAGGGATAGGGAGCGGCCGTGAGTGGTGCACTCACAGCTGGAATGTGCTTGTGTTGACACATGCATGCACACATTTCAAATCGAAAGTGTGAATAAATTTAAGAAGAAAACAATGTGCAGTCGCAAGCCTAATTGATCCTCTCATTTATCTTACTAATGATCAGTTGTTCCACGCAGCACATCTTTGCACCAGACCCTTATGCGGATCATCGTGGATGTATACCGTAATGAAAGAATCGACAGAACAAAATCTGGAGGTGGCGTGACCACGGAGCCTAGAGTCAGAGAATGGGAGCGAATAAGGAAGGTGACAGCATAGTTTTTGCAGCGGCAAATCCAATATACTCCTCCAGGAGGGAACAAACTGCAGCCTATCTGTGAGATAGTCTGTAATCCAGGACACCTTGGCATTATCAGGCCGTATCACTCTGAGCCTCTTCCTGAGCAGGAGTGGCTGGACACTGTTTAAGGCACTGACGAAATCAAAGAAATCCACATTCTCACTGAGCTCACTGAGCCTCCACTTGTGGAGATGGTGACATTATGTCATAATGTGGGATATAGAGACATGTTTTGTACATGTGAGTCATTTGCAGATTGAACTGATCAAGAGTCATTGTGTAGGATGGGGCCTTCATGCTGTCACCGACGGCTTTGTTTCCAACACAGAACACAGAAAACGCTGTGGGAGGCTTGACACAGCGGAGGCATCCTGGTTAGACTCAAAGATACATTAAAAGAGGTGCTGGAGAACCTATTTGCAGACTGGCACATCCTCTCAGCACTTTGATGAGGGCCTGGACTGTGCAGTGCCATTTGAAGCAGTTTGTTTTTAACCTTCCAAGGGGTTCTATCAGTCCTGAAGAAAGGATTCTCTAAAACCTGTCAGCCCACTTGTTTAGGTTTGCCTTGACAGTGCACCGTAAAACTGTGTCCAGGAGTGTTGGCACATCCCAATATCTTAATAAATAAACGTGTGTGTTGAAAAGCAGCATTTTAGAAGCGACAAACAACAACAATAGACCCATGATGAGGGTTTAAACTGCTTCTTTCTTGCAAGGCTACTGCAACAGGTGTAATATCTTGAATCCAAATGGGAACCACTGTGAATCATTTGAGTCAAACTCTAAAACTGACCTTGATACAAACGTGATCAACTCTGTTTTGCAGTACAACACAAAAGGCCATCAAGCTCACCCCGAAGCTGCTGAAACACACAAAACTAATCCTTCTGGAAAGCATAGACCCAGATAATTTGCCTCCCTCTGCCCTGGAGTGGAGCTCAGTGTGGCTGTTTATGCGCCAACGTGCTGTTAAAAAAAAACTGAAAGCCTGTCCCTGGAGGTCAACATAATTACCCCCCACCACATTTCCAGCACCAAATTCCATTAAGGTCGTGACTCACCATGCCCAGCTCACCCTGACGTAGGATGTGTTAGCAGCTGAGTGCTAATTGCTACACTCAGGGTGACAAGCATGGTATATAGTAGGTGTTATTTGGCTGACTCACAAGCTAACAAGCTAGCATGCCGCTGCTACCTACTTATCACAAGTGGAACATTTGTTTTAGACGTCAGGTGCTGAGAGAGAACATTTGGAAGCGCAGGATTGTTTTACTTTGCCGTGCATTCTTTTATCTGAAATGTAAAATGAGGGCGTAAATCGTTGGGTGGTTTCTTTTTTATTTTGGAATAAAAATTATGTAATGCATGAACACAGTTTGTAGGAAGTAGGTCATACTAAATCTTTCTGGTAAGCAGGACACAATGAAATTCTGATGCAAATTAGCTCCTAGTGTTACAAGTCCCTGCACTAAGTAGTATCATACTTTTTATTACAGCTGCATAGTTCATGTGCTGCTCAGGGCAGAACACGAGCTGAACATTAAGTATGTTATGTGCAGCCACCGATCATTTTAACTAAATCAGATAAAAACTCCACCAAATTATTCTCCCCCTCAAACAATCGTTTTCCTCAAACAAACACACGACTTAGACATTTCCCTCTTTTTAGTACGATCGGTAAAAAGCCGAAATCACAGACGCATTTCTTTTTCTTGACTTTTTTATTTTAGGGAGGATTTAATTGAAATTGTATTTTGACAAATAACCATTTAATGGTGTAAAACAGGCCATTGTGCGAGTGTGCCTGGGAGTGTGCGATAAGAGTAACAGAGGAGAAGCAATGACACAGAGAGAGAGAGAGAGAGAGAGAAGAGAGAGAGAGAGCGGCTGAGGGATGGCGTGCATGTGTGCGAGAGGAAGCATTTAGAGTAATAATAAACAATAACTAAAACACATTTTTTAAAGCAGTTTTAACCCCTCGCTCACACACTCACTGTAGCTCAGTAAGCCCTACCATTTTCTGCACACCCACCGCCCTTCATCTGCAATTCTGTGTTTGTCTTATTTGTCTTATCAAATAATGCTGTGTGCTTGTCTGCTTGTCTGTGGCGGGGCAATGCCGAGCGTCCGCGCACGCACACACGCACGCGCACACGCACGCACGCACACACACACACACACACACACACACACACACACACACACACACACACACACACACACACACACACACACACACACTGCATGGTTAATTTAAGAAGTGGCCAAAGTGGCGCCACCTGTGTGGTGTGAAAACGAGCGGAAACTGCCATGTTGTTTTATCGGTTTCTAGCAGTGTTGCATGTGTGCACCATGGCAGGGCAGCTAAAGCAAATCTTTAAGGGGCTTCTGAGTACTGTGTAAGCTCAGTGACTCTGTATGAGTGTGTTTATTTTATGCATACAATAAAGATGTGAGTTGTGGCTCGTAAAGGTGATTATATAAGTGTTGCGCTTCAGGGATAATAAGCCTGATGAGAAAATCCTTTTGTTTTCAGATTTTGTGGCTCTCAGAACATTGCTTTGTTTCTTGTTTTTTAGTTAAGTGTTTCAGTCGGTTTGTGTGTGCGGCAGGAAGGAAGTGCCGTTATTCTTATTAGCAGAGTGGATGAGTCACTGCTCCTCCGCTCCACATCATGCTGCTGTTGTTCCACTTATAGATGAGGGTTAGGGGTCAGAAGTGCTCCGAGGACACGGTCTGCATTCATGTACGCCGGATAGAGAGAAAATATGCTTCCATAGAGCATGGCGACCACCTGCTGTATGTCCTCCGACATGCGTGTGCGGGGAAGATGAATGAGGGAGCTTGACATGCGGGGACACTTTATTTATGGGGTCCCAAATGGGCAGAGAGAGGCAGGGACCCACAGAGAGAGGACATGTGTAGAGGAGAGGGAGAGAGCAAGCCGCATTTGATAATTGGCAGAGAGATCGTCACCAGAATGAAATTATGCCAGTTAATCTCTCTTCAATTAATTACCTCAGGAGCAGGCCGCAGTACATTCATTATTCCAGAAGGAGTATTGACCCTGCTGAAAGAGAACAGAGCTGTTATCGTACCCATAATGCTAAATTGCAGCATTTGGGCAGATGCACAAGGATATGATGTCATCATCTACCATAAAAATTTCTCCTGGAAGCACTCGGTGGCATCATGTGTGTTTTTCTCTCGGCTTTGTTCCAAGCACAGGTTGGACAGCGAGGAAACCGGGGTGACAGCTCATTACAAAACTCGATCAGAGCCTGGTATCTTTTGCTCCGCTTTTCTTTGTGCCCCCCCCCCCCTTCTCCAGGCCTGGCGGGGGGTTCCAGATTATTCTCTTACTTGCCCTTGCCAGGCAGTAAATACTTCAAGAAGCTCAGGAGGCAGAGAATAGATCATCCGCTGCCACTTTCAACAGCACTCCTCCCACTGCTGGAGCGAAAAGGTTGCCGCTACGTGGAAAGGATGTCAGGTTGTGACAAAGGGCAAATGTGGGTCAAGTAGACTCGAGAACGGGTTGTGGTTTGTGTTGAAGCGTCACAGATGCATAGACATTTCTTATGCATACAACAATTATCAAGAGGGACGGAAGTGAGGTTTGGATTGAATTTACTGTGCCACTGAGAAAATCTCCAATACTGACATTAATGCCATCAGTTAAGTGCACACCATGACTTACATCTTTTCAAAGGTCATCCCTCTGCAGGACTCCCTTTTTGTTCTCAATTTCATCCTCTCTCCCGCCCCTTAGTAATTGTCTGGCAAACATCTCAGCAAGCGAAGGATAAATATGTTTTCTTTCCTGTGGATATTGTTCCGTCTGAACTCGCCATCACGGCCTTAATAATTTAGCACCTATTCTTTTTCTCCTGCTGCGCCTTTCTCTTAGGAACTCTTCCTCCCATCAGTCTCTTTTCTCCTCGCAGGCCTTTTTCCCTTTTGCTTCTTTTTTTTCTCAGTTTCGTTCCTCTCCTTCCCTACGGCCACATTCATTCGTGCGCATGTATTCAGTGTCTGTCTGTGATGCTGAGGACATCTCGGCTGCGAGGCGTTGCCACAGGGGCCCTGAAACACGAGACAGACGAACACGGGGAGAATCACTTTCGTGCCTTAATTTGCCGGCAAGTTTCACCTAATTAAATGGGACCTTATTATAGGTGTGAATGAGTAGAAGGGGGAAACAAGAAACATGACTGCAGAGAGAAGAACTTGCTCTCTTTGGTTTTGTTTTTGGTTCAAGTTTCATCCCGATCTCATTCCCCTCTTGTTTCTGTCTCTTCGTATTTGACTCCTTTCTTCCTCCTGTTTTTTTTCCTGGGGATAAATGTTTCATCTTCTCCCCCTCAGCTGTGTGGAGTAATCTGTATGACACCCAGCGATTCACTCCGTCATCTCCGCACTGATTGCTCCGCCATGCTAAATAGATCTGTCCGTACAGTGGAGTCATTGACAAGGGGCTCAAGGCAATCACAAGCTCATTTCAAAGCTTCACTCGCCGTTCACGTCATCCGAGCCTTGAAAACTTTCTCCATCTTGATCAAGAATAAGATGTTCAACTCTAAATTGGAACCGTGCGGCTGGGTGTAAATGACATTTGGAGGTTAAAGTGTGTTCTTTTAGTTTTCTTAATGTGCAGAATGTGATCGAAGTAGATTAAATTGAACTAATGGAGAGGTGAGTGGCGTCTGGCATTTCCCAGGACACAGGACATACTGTTAAAGAAAATAAATTGAGACCTTAACGAGGCTAAATCGAGGTCTTTGGATTGATAGGTTAATGTGAGCATGTGGGACAGGAGTCGTGCTGACCTGGGAACACATGTTGGAGTTATTTACAGTACAGTACATCTTCTGTTATCAAAGTTCCTTATATCATCGCTCTTTCTCCTCTTGTACTCTTCTCTCTCCTTCCCCTGTCTTTGTGAATGTCCTCAATTCTTCCTCCGCCCGTCCTGTCTTCCCGACTCTCCTCTCCACTGCTCTCTTTGGCAGTGTGTTTGGCCTGTGACGGCCCAGAGGCAGCCATGCTGTCTTCTTCACTCAATCTGCTGTTTCCCTTCTCCCAGGCCCTGACCCTGCTATACTCAGCTCACACATTCTCCCTCTCTCCATCCCTCTCTACATCATCCCTGTCTTCATCCTCTCCCTCATGTTTCCCCTTCTCTCTTTGTCTTCTGATTGTTTTTTTCTCTCTCTCTCTCTGCCGCTCCCTCCATCCCTTCCTCCCAACGCCTCAGCTGTTTGGGTTGAATCCGCTGGCCGGCAAAGAGAGGGCCAAAAGGTTATGGAGCTTCAGTCTGTTTCACTGGTTTGTAGCGAATTATAGAGAGAAAAAGAGAAGGACAGAGCGATAGTGCAGAGGACGAGACAGATCAGAAGTGAAAGAGTTGGTCGCATAGACGAACGCAGGCTGGCAAGTGGCCTTGCTGACATGCTACAGTGGAAGCACTTCGTGCAGTACAACGACATAAACAAACACACTAAACTGTGTTGCTCAGAGATGCCCACGCTACAGACATTAGCTTGCATATGCCCAGCAGCATTGATAGTCTAACCCCTTCATTTTTTCCCTACCGCTGCAACTTCTTAGCGAGGGATAAAGAAACCGCATCGAATCGCTACTGTATCCCGGCAGTGGAGGCTCTTTGAAAAATCCCACAGTGTAAGCGAGTCAGCTGATAGGGTGGCTGAGTAGAGCCAGCTAAGGAAAGCCGCAGCTCAAGCCGTGCAGCTACTGTCCCACTTTCAGCTTGTTTCCTCGCACAAATGAAGAAAGAAGTCTTCGTTATACTGAGTCTTTAAAGAAAAACCAGCAAACACACTCGGTGTGAGGCGCAAATAACTTGGAGCACTGCCTCACGGTGGCGTAATCACCACCTCAGCAGCACGTGACTCTTCTCCAGGAGGAATTACATCTCTGTAAAAACCCTCCGCTTGTACATTATGCCTCTAACTCAACTGCCAATCAATCTGATCCACCAACAACATCCCTTTGTTTGCTCCTCTGGAATTAACTTTTGAGTTATGTAAAAGAGGGTAATGGTTTGAATTATGAGCACGGCACAAAGATAGCGGGCACCTGCTCATGGCACCCAGACTGTGTCACCGTTCTCTTGGCTCCAGATCCCCAAATAACAAAAGCCTGAGCTCCCCCCCCCCCCAGGGGATGGAGAGGCCTCCTTGTTCAACTCTCAGTGTTGCAGGAAGGCTTTCTAACACAGCGGAGTGACCCACTTGTATTATGTTATGTTGTGGTTAATAGTTAGGGCTTGCGGGTTGTTTGTGAATAAGTAACAAAAGCCTGCTACTGTGCTGCGTGTGCTCTGAGGGCTTCTCTTTGAAGATGGGAGTCTTGAAAGGGCTTATGGGTACGTTTGGAAGCAGCGGTGCGTGTCGTCTCCATAGAAATGTTTGAAACAATTAAAGTTGATTGTTTTGTGCCATATTGTAATTGTGTCTGCTTTTACTCTGAGTAAACTTTGAAGGTCAAAGGATGAGTCATGATATTTTGCATTTCTTTCTAAAATAATCTTTTGATGTTGAGCGGATTGCATTGAAATGAATTTACCATCACCAAAAACCCCATCCCGGCTTAAGGGCACATGGTTTAAGTGGTTTTAAAAGTTCTCATATTGATAACCCAACCTCACAGGGAGGTGACACTTTCAAAAATGGAAAAGAAAGCTTTTTTTTTTTTTGCCTTGATATAGCAACTCAATTCATTAGCTCAGTGGGAAACGTCTTCATTCCGAGCAAGCCTGCAGAGTCAGTGGACCGTGGCTTGGAAATAATCAGCCTCCTTTCAGCGTGTAACAACACAGTGGAGATGCGATGCTGAAGGTTGGCTGCCTACCCTGCGAGAGCTGGTGGAAGCAAGGGGTCCTCCCTGCTGATTTTTTACCAGTTAGTCTGAATGTGGCGGCGGCATCGAGGCAATTGGATGAGCATCCAAGAGCGGGTTGCCGCCCCGGCCTCCAGAGGGGTTACCCGATGGCTCAATCGTAGGTGTAAATGAGCAAGACAATCAGTACCTGGTATCCGCTTGTCTCCTTGACGGCTGCGTTTGTGATGCTGCGATGGAGAGAAAGGGAAGGAGGTGCTTGTTTTCCTCGCCGGTATCATTTTCACCACATCAGCTGGCATGTTAACCGTTTGCCATTACACCTCTCGATTGCTATTGTTTTTCTTGCCTTTCCTTGCCTTCATTCAGCTATTTACATTTCATTAAACACAACTGTGCAGTTGTTTGGCTCGATAATGACAAAAAGTTATTTGATTTTTCCCATCGAGCGCAAGTTGCTCCCTGAGGCACTGGCTATACATTGACTGACAATCATTATCGGATGCTTTACAAAGGTAATTTGTGACACCAGCAAAAACAATGGATTCCGCAAAGTATTTAGCAGAAACAGGAATTCTAGCAGCGTATGAATGGCACTTCTTGAAGTAATATTGAATGTTTTGCTGAGAGGCATTCAGAGTGAAACAAGTGATTAATTTGTTGATTAAAAACACAAACCTGTTAGGGGCTTTAAAAAACCCTCATTTCGTTTTGTCTCCTCTTTCTTTGCTGTCCTCGTCTCGGCTGCATCGCGTCCTCAGTCATGTGTCTGCATTTTTTTGGTGCTCTTGTCAACGTGACTTTTAGTCATAGTTTCAATGCTGCTCAAAGTTTGCTCATACAGTATTAAATATATATACATATTATTGCATATAAGTGCAAGACATAAAAGAGTGATTTCTATTTCTATTTTTTTCTTTTACAGGAGAAAAAGAGCATTAAAAGTAAGCCATGGTCCAAACTCTTGTTTTTATTTATTTTTGGGCAAAGGCATGCTTGGCTTGGTTTGCACTCACCCTCGCTTCTGCTTGATTTTGGTTTTTCCATACCTCGCATCAGGTCATGAATATATTACATCTAACATAGCATCTCTATAACATTGGCACTCTTTCTTTTAAATCTGGCACTGTGTGGCGCAGACTCCACCTTTCCCTCCTGCTGTAGTTTTTTGCCTCAGTTCGTCAAGTCTTGTTTTTCTGGATTTGGAGTAATGATCTTTCCCCACATTGCATTGACAGTGTAGGGCAACTATCACTGTCCTGTTGTAGCATTTGTAAGCATCTAATTTGCTTTCCACAATAATACAAGAGACGTAGTTTAATCTAAGTCCAGCTCCCAGCGAGGTAATTGGTTAAGACCCCTATTAGTGGATTTAAGAGGATATCAGGGCGCTTGAGCCACACAAAGCTATTAAGCTACTTAGATCAGAATATGATTGCCGTCTGTCAGTCACCAGATAAGAAAACAGGGTGTTTTTGCTGCAATCATCTCACAAACACACACACACACACACACACACATTATGGCCTAATTGTGCGACTTAAATTTTAGATGAGGGCAAACTGAAAAACACAAGCTGACCTCCTCCCTACTCTCTCCATCGCTGGCCCTCCCCTCCCCTCCCTTCCCTCTCCCCGCTCAGCACAAACACGTTTTGAAGCATGACATTATTTCAACTCTGATTCACGCCACTGTTTTTTAGTTTGAGGCTGTTGCCGTAGCCAGTGGAATCTCCTTTTCATTGCTGTTTTCTGTTACCGGTGCTGTCATGTGGTTTGGGTTCTGCATGAAAAGAAATTTTATCTGCAAAATCTTTATGCCACTCACTAGTGATAAAATTCAGAACTGAACAACAGGTGCCTGGTAACCATTGTGACCAGTTTTTATATTTTTTTTAACCTTCTCCATTAACATTCAGATGCGGTGAAGACCTCATTAGGAAGAAACTTCAGATTCACGCATCTAATGATGGAATTCATAAAACATAACACATATCACAACAAACACTTAGCGTTAGGATTCTTTCTTTTAGTCAAAAGTGTTAGTTTTTCATTAAATATCTCAAATTAGAGAAATAAACAATATAATTTACTTTGTTTTTCTCGTTTCTGCTTCTTCTAGACTCCCGGCCCTTGCCTGACGTAGCCATGACTGGCAAGTGCACTCGGGAATGTGACGAGTATGGCCACTCGGACTCCTGCTGGATGCCTGTGCGCACGTCGCCTGAACGACGGCCATCCAAGTCAACCACCACCCCCCAACAACCAAAGCTTTCCACTTTCATGAGCGGCACTGGCAGCGGCAGCAGCAGCGCCGAGCAGCCCGGCAGCCAAGAGACCCTCGCCATGGCCGCCATGGCCAACGGAGACCCCACCGTCGCTCACATGATGGGCGACCGTAATCGCAACCTGCTCAACAAGAAGATGGCCACCTCCTCCTCTTCCTACGAGGCCTTTGGCTCACCTTCTTATGGCTCCCCGGGAGGCGGAGAGGAGGTGCTGGGCCACCCCACCGAGGAGATCCCCTTGGCACCTACTGGGGAGTACAAGCCCACATCCTGTGGCACTCTGACGCGGCGGGAGGTGTACCTGTGAGCTGGTTGGGCTAAACACACCTGCTGTGCTACCATGTATGGCATTAAAATACAACACTAAGCATAGCTGCTTACCAACCACCATTACAGCTCTTGAAGCTTTTAGCCTCCATTGTCCTGCACAAGGTAGGATTTAACTTTCTCCAAAGACTTTTACAACAGCTCCTTAACGACAAATCTAAGTGGATAGACAAAACAAAGTAACTTTTAAAGTGCTTATTCCAGCTATGACCTGGAAGAAAAGAGGAGGAGGAGGAAGAAGTGTTTGCAGGCACTGTTAAGATTTGGGATGAGGCTGTTCTACTGGTGAGTCGGGCTCTTGGGAAACGATCTGCTGCCTGACAGTCAATCTGTACAATAATCAACTCATTTTACATATTCAGTACATGCATGCATTACCCCCTGGTCCCTGGCCCTGTTCCCTGAAGATGACACTATATAGAAGACAATTTCTTTTTTTGTGTTCATGAATTTTATAGAAACAAAGGTGTACATGTGAACTATTTTGACTTCAACGTGTCTGGTTATGCCTTTTTTTTATTTCGAGTCTGGGCAATGCTCCGGCTTCTGTGGCTGCGACAATACATGATGGACATGATGATGATCAGTCAACTTGACTGAAAAGTTGCTAAATATGCAGACAATTCAAATCTGACAAGGACAGAAAAGACTAAGCTTTAATTACTCAGCCCAGAAAATGACATTTATTTCAGTCCCTCCTTGAAATGGATGGATATTGGAGACATTGGAATTTGCTGCAACAACCCTTTGTTTCAGACGACAACCCCACTGGAACTATGATGAACACATGATGACTCTTTCTGATTTACCAGTGTGAACACTCCTCACAGGTGACAAGTCACTCATTGTACATAAACATGCAACCATTGCAACAACGCTAACTGCTCTCATTCCCCTTTTTCGTCTCGATACCTTCCCTCAGTCTCTCGTTCTGTCTTTTAATTGGCAAACAAACCCCTATTATAAGAGATGCAAGATCTATAGAGCCATGACTTGTCATCGCTCTGGCTAGAAAAAGCATGTGTGTGTGTGAGTGTGTGTGTCAACACACCTACTCTGTTTTCCCTCAAACACACAGAGAAGTGAATTCATTCAACTGAGGCCAGTGGCACTGACGGAAAATCCTGGGTAAGCACAGTTTGTGGCATGCCGAGATTAAAATTACGGCGGCGCAATTGAAAATGTATGAGTGTTGGGGCCAGATATGCGGTGTACTGTTTAGTATGTGTGTATAGGCCATAGCCAGTGTATACTGTAGACCAATTATAGGCTTAGGAGGACGTAGACATGGCCAAGCTGGTCCTACAACAGCTGCAAGGACAGCTTTTTACTGTCATTCCTTTTTTTTTGTTGTTGTTGTGTGATAGACTGAGCAATAAATATCATAACGTACACGTGACCAACCAGCATCAACTTCCTTTCACTACTGCTCCGTAAGTCGACCCCGCATTCGGCCGACCCAGAGTCCCTTTTTTCTGGAACTCGTAGATGTTGCTTTCCACAGAACATGATGATGGCGTCTTTGAGCACGAATGTAAGAATCAGCTCAATGGAGAACAATCCAAAAAAAAACGTGTAGATATCGCACCAGGACGTTTTTTGGGGTACAGACTGAGGCCGGGGAAAAAAAATGGTGTCAAAGGGGAAACCAAAGCTTCTCTTGCAGGATGAAGCACCCCCCCCCCCCCATTAACACACAGAAATTGCTTTCTGGGAGAAGTTTGCTTTCAGTTAACATTACACAAGGGATTTCCTTTTGATTGAAGGCTTGAGTTAGAAAGATACGATTGTGGTGTCTTTTACATCCACGCTTGATGACCACTCACACACATACACTGAACTGTTGAGATTGTTGTGCCTCCTTGTCCACGGTGGTTTTTTTTCTGTTCTCGCTGCTGCAGAGGCGTTAACTCTCACGACTGTAATAAAGCAAAAGAATATCAGATGCAATGGAACTTTTTGTATGCTAGCAAAAACCCCTTTGGTTTAATCGGAGCTGCCTTTTCCAGCGTTCCGGCCGTCTATAGTCTGTAAGTAGTACTCGTCGTTCGAAAGAAAGTGCTCCTATACTTATCAACTGTATACATGAATATTTACTTTTTACTGCACGTTTAATGGGAACTTACTTCACTTACTGAGAAGGAAGAAGAAAAAAAAACTGTAAAACAAAATGTACAAAAAAATGTTATCGCTGTGAACATGGAAATCCACCTTGTTGCTTGCTTTTGTTATACCTGAAGAGACATTAGCCATTAACTAGACAACTTAGTACAGTTAAGACTCCACATACATGATTTTATTTACATTTTTTATAGTTAAGTTCACCGTTGTCTCTCACATCACTACAAAATCTTTCATATGTCTCATTTCTATCAACTTTTTACCATGACAACTGCAATTTTTTACTTTGTATTTTTCTTTTGTAATCCCACACATTGATTTGTTACACGATAACGGTCAAAAACCATGGAAATGATCACGACAATGTACTATGTGTTTGACTTTTTTTCTTTATCTGGTGCCACTTTGTATATTTAGAGTGCTTCTGAAAAAACAAAACAAACAAAAAAAACATACTAGAGTGAATGCAAATATGCAATTGTGCCTTTTTATACCAATCGGTATGATGAAATGTTGGTTTGGAATGGTGCATAAACAATGACACGCTGACTGAAGTAGACAGGGTTGCAATTTGAGAACGGACTGAAAATACATTTGCATATCTTCGGGTGAATTCCCGTGATGTCAGAGGCTTCTGGGAGGACGACCAGTCAAATGTCAGTGAGCCTATAGGTCCAATATTTTCAAGTGGCTGATGCACACTGGGGTTCAATGAAGTATCCATTCCTAGCTTAGTGCATTACTGAATGAGTACAGGTGCATTCAAAAGTTGCTTGTTGGTAGTAATAATAATGATATAAAGGAATTTCTTTTTTTGTCGTGTTCCACTCATGTACATGTATGACATCAGAGGTCAAGTAACCTACTTTGTGCATGAAACAAGCTCTAGGACTGAATATAGAAGCGTAGAAGGATCGGAGGAGGGTGGGTGGTGTGAAAAAATTGCTTGGAGACATTTGACTGCTCAGAGTTGAGGGAGCCTAGAGATAAAAATGCTAATGTGACAGTTTACTAGGGAAGAGTGGAAGTGCGGGGAGGGGGGAGGGGGGAGGGGGGAGGGGGGGCTGCAAAGGAGAGTAGCTGACAGAGCACACACCTCAGGATGTGCCAAGCAACACAACAACACACTCACACACACACATGCACACACACACACTAACACACACACACACACAGATTTACAGTATATGCATATCAGTAGATGATGAAACCCCGTCCAACACATGAGCGGGGTATGATGTTTGCTACGATACTGCAAGGTGATGCTTTGAATTTTCCAGATCAGATGAAGTGAGAATAAAGACTCAGACAAAAAGAGGCAATGGCAGAAAACGTGCCGCATGTTTGTGCTTTCGGCTGAACACAAGTTCATTTCCAGGCACTGGCAGCGAATTTCTCCTTTCCTGATTGTCACTGAGGTAAACGCTGCAGAAATCTGAACAGCAGCAGACGGCGTTATGTCAGATTCTTTTTTTTATACGCAACACTTGCCATCAAAATGTCTGTATCCTGTTGCTGCCCGGGGTGTGTGTTCAGTCTGTGCTCACCTCTATTCATATAGCATTCACAGTGTGTAATGAGATTTGTAATATTAACCATTACTATTTGTCCTGCGACTTGGATGTTGATATAGAAATTGAGGAACAAATTTATCATCGTTTAATATGAGTCACTATGCACGCAGCTTAGCTGAACATGGCAAAGTGTATTGAACGCAAGTCCACTTCTATTTATGAGATATTTTACATAATTTAATTTGCTTTTGTACAGGTTTGTGTAAATAAATTGCTTGTCATTTTTGTCTCTGCAGAAATTAAAATATAACATGTTAAAACAAATAACTTCCTTCAAGCTTTTTTACTGGTGTTTGTTTTCTGATTAAAACAAGTTTTTTAAAAACTTTAAAAAGAAGCACTGGGTGTAATTATGCTCCCATTAAAACAGAAACGTAAACAACTGTAATTATTTAAGGTCACTGTGGCTAATTTCTCTCTAATCACTTTGAACTGCAGCATTAGCTGGATGGTTTTGGTAATCTAAATAAGAGAACAAATTAAAACGTTGTACATATGTAAACACTGTTTTCCAGCCAAGCAACATCTGAATGTGTTTAACAAACTGTCTCATCATTCAATTTTACTCCCAAATGAAAATATACATCATTAAGTACACTAATACTGTATATGCAAGGATATACAAATCCATATCCATAGATTCATTTCCTATCTACCTATATATATCCACTACTATTATCCACTATATATGTTTGTTCACTTGGGGGCAGAGAGCTAACAGCAACACGCTCTGATTACAAGGCAGTTTAGGCTAAAGTGACAACTAACGGAAACCTACATACACTTGGCTAACAGTGATTTGTTATCTATGAGCAACGACTGAAAGGACTGTCCATCAGAATCAGTGTCTTGTCAAGGGTTCATCAATATTTCAGATTTCAGACAGACGTAGTCCCACTATGCTTACATTTGCAAGAACTAGCAAAAGTAATAAACTAGGAAATATGAAAATAGCAAAGCTATAGAAAACAGGATTGCACATATAGATATTTAAGTAGCAAATTACATAAGATCATTAGAACTGAAAATAATACACTTATAAATATCTGTATATTAACTAGTGCAGCTTTAGTGCAGCAGAACAATATAAACTCAATAGGAGTGTTTACAGTTTGACAACTATACAGAATTTATTAGATCAAGTAAATGACATTGATTTGAAGCATTCATGTCCAAACATGACAATCTGCTCTGTACATGTATGTTCACTGTTTGTGCACACTTGTTGACACGTGTGCATGTGTTCTCAGTTATTTGAGCGTGTCTCGTCCTGCCTGTATGTCCGCGTTGATGTATGAGGCGATTACAGTCGGGCTGATTAGAGATCTATTCTGCTCCGCTCCCTACGCTCTGATTAACAGCGAGCCGCAGTCTCTCCCTGCACCCTCAAACCGCTAATGGCGTCTTAATAGGAAACTGCAATGCACTGTAAAATTACATCACCGCTGTTCGATAATTTGGAGAGAGTTCTCCACCTCGGCTGTCTCGGGAAAATTAGAGGGTGCACGGTAAGAACACGAGACGCTGGGGTGTTGTGTCACGTCGCCCAGCGCATTAATACCTGAAAAGCATTGTTTATTTCCACAAGGCCGAGAAGTTTCGTTTTTCGTTTTTCAATTGGAAATTCAAAAGTCTGACAATTACGGGGTCTTTTCTCCCCCGATCTGCATGTTTATCTTCAGAAGATGCCACTTCTAAGAAATGCTAGGTTTGAATCATGTTGATATGCAAATAGCCTCGCTCGTTTTCTTGTCCTCTCTGAAGCATTTTGAGTCGCCTGACGTGGAATAATTAGCGGGTAGTGTTCATTTTTCTGTTGAGAGAGGGGGAAATTAAGTCAAATTAGGATGGATTTGAATGTAATTAATGTGATGTTTAGGCAATACATACCAATGAATTGTTGTGAGGATTTTTCTAATGAATAAAACAGTGACTGCGAGAGATGAATGCCATAAATAAGAGGAAGTTGTGGGGAATTAACGACTGATTAATATCTCTGGATGGCAGGAGCAACAGGCAATAAAGCTGTTTTGCATAAAAGATTAATTTTTAAATGGTACCTATAGTAATTTTGGCACTTTTTCCTGAAAATATTCATCTCTTCCCACAAACTGTGAAACGGGTCTTTTCAGGTCAGGCTGCTCTCACAGTGTGGGCGGGAGCGTTTCTCTAACTGCATCACAACAAAGTGCCGCACAACAGGTTCACCAGCACCTTGATACTCTTTTCATTGGCAGACACAAACGCCCTTTGGCAGCAATCGCCAGCGATTGTATCTGACTTTGCCCTGTTATCGTTGGTCTCCATGCAAAGATGCAAAAGGCCCCGTGTGCAAAAAAACAAAAAGGTCTGGCTGTGCACTGACCTCCCACACAGGTTCCTCTGTGAGAACAGGGAAACCAGAGGCGTAGGTGAAGTCTCGATAATCATCAGGTATTCACCTGAATCAAAGGTCCGCTCTGCAGTGGCGTCGTGTTCCAGCCTATGAGGGAAGATAGCGGGGGACGGACGGGCTGATAAAAGTGCAGGCGCAGCAGGATAAAGACGGGAACAGCCTCGGTGTACGATAGGGCAAAGGAGTCAGGGAGAAAATCAAAGGTGCTATTCCATATGTAAAGCTAATTAATGGAATCATTGATCACTTCTCCTACATCAAACATGAAATATACCACTTTAATATAAATTCCATTCCCATTTATGCTCAGCGGTGCGAAATAACGACTCGGAATCAAATCAGCGAGAGGAACTCGACCGTAAAAACCTAGAGGACGGCGTTTGATATCCACAATTTATGACCCTTTTATTGTCTTTAAATTTTATTTTTCTTGCGCAACCACAGGAAATGGCATCTGAGGAATAGCAGTTAGGGCTATGTTAAATTGATTTCTATTTCATATTTATTTTAGCGATGCGCAGAGGGACTGAGGGCGAACTTTTTTATGTGTAGTGGATGGAAAAGAAAGAAAAAAAAGTCATAAGGAAACTCCTGCAATAACTTTGATTTAATTGTGATCACATAAATTCTATCAACGCTTATTTTTTCACCAGCGATGACGCCCGGGAGGGTGAAGTCATTACAGTTGATTCTATTGCTCTGAAAGCAGAGATGGACACGTGTGTAGAAAATGTAGTCGCTGCTTTTCCCCTGCGATCGCACTCAAACTGCTGGAGTCAGTGTTTTCTGATGGAAATCCATTAATTCGAGTGGATTTGTTGCAGTTGCTGTGCATTGACGGTGTGTAAACTACAGCAGCAGTACAATCCGCTGCCTTGACAACTTATTAAAACAATATGAATCAATAGTCTTTAACTTTTGATCCACATATGACTCTCGCCTGCAACATGAAGTCCCTCCATCGTTCATAGTTCTTGCACTCACTCCTCCAAAATAAGAGTTTTCACCTGCGAACGAGGGCACAGAGATGGTGGGAAGTGGACTGGCAGAGAGGAGGTATGAGTGATATCTTTAAAGTGTGTACAGGTCACTTCGTTATTACCATCAAGACTGGCCGTGACCCCGAATGTCACATGATAGATCTCCCACAGCGACCCACAGTCACGACTGAGCCGCTCACGGGATCCCTCCCACCTCGACGAGGCACGAACGCTCCTCGCCGCCAGGCCCGAGAAACTGCGGTGGAACAGGCAAATGCACCCGCGCCCATTAATCACACATCAGTTGCGAGTTGAATGCACACAAATTTATATGTGCGAGATTTATGTGGCAGAAGCAATTTGAAAAAAATCCATACAAGTCTTAGTAGTCGCAGCTCGGGCCGTGATTAATGAGAACTACTTACTTAAGAGAAAGTGAGCGGGTGAGAAGAAAAAGGGGGAGACAGAACTGGAGGAGGCGGAGAAATGACAAATAGATGGCAGTAGACTGTGGGCGAAAGGGATTGAGGAAAAAAAAGGTGACTGCTTGATTGACTATCCGACACCCTTACGCCTCCCTCACGCCTCACACCCAGACGTCATGTTCCAAAAAATAAGCCTTGACAAATACATTTATTTATCGCAGCCAAACTCCCACTTTCAAAATTTGCTTACTTCTGGAAATGAGAGCTCGAACAACCCAGAGACAAACAAGGAATTTGCAAAGTGAGGCTCAAAGGAGAAAATATACCGTTAACTGCTTTATTTTAAATTCATGATACACCGACAAATAATTCATGTAATGAAGTCTTAAATAATACATTTGATGTAAGTGTAACGTAGACATATTCTATCTGATATAAATGAACAGAAATGACGAGAATGTTGAAACCAAGAAACATTAACTGAGTTTCATGTCTCTACATTGTAATTCAGGAATTGGACCGAAGACTTTTGTTCACGAACCGATGTCCTGTGTATTCCTCTACTTGACACTGGAGAAAGTTTTTCCGTTTTAAATGGGAGAAATCAACAAACTGGTTCATTTTGTTAATTGTGTTGGACCACGAAACTAAATTTTGATCCATCGGTCTGTGGCACCTTGTTCACATCTTTTATTTTGGTTGGGATCAAAGGACGTCCAAGGAAGTTCTTTAAACCACTTTTTACAATAAGTGGCCAACAAAGTACTTAATCTGTACAATGTACTTTGTTTAATGTTGGTGCAAAGCATCATTCAGCGTAATACATGTATTGAGATATTATGTACCATGTGCGCTCATAAATCCAGTAAGAACCGACTTGTGTCTGTGTTGTTGAGAAGAAAACTACACTTTCATTGAACAACATGTGAGACCTTCACCTTTGACCTGTTGCACAACATCGTAACTTCAAGGCCCACTGAATCAGGCATGCTGAAATAAATGGGAAACTATTCAAAATGGAAAGTGGTAAGTGACGAAAACCTTTTCAGGCAGCTGGTGCTTTTGAAAAGCTCTTGTTATTTTTTTTTGATGAACACGAATTTCAGATTTAATTCACGGTTACTTAATTAAGAAGAGCGTCCAATCTCAAGGGTGTAACCTGAGTAACGCTGGAGAGCGAATACCGACTTTCTTAATTAAATGATTGATTGCTTAAGAAATTAAACACACAAACAATCACGCAGGTGCCAACGCTCTGTAAGTGCTTTTTAAAAATAAATAAAGAATACGAAATATAAAAGAAAATGACCCCTTTGCAGACTGGACCCTCTCTGTAAAGGCCGTTCTGAAAGCTTTATTTTGTTTATTTCATCTTTTCAGCTTTTTGGGATGCAACACTCCGACTGAGAGTTCTTTGAATTGGCATCTTGTGTGTAATTACAGGGGCTTTTTGCACAGATACAAAGCTTTTCTCATCCAAGCCGATCACAGTCTCTGCTTTTATTTCTTAATGTGTGCAGTGTAATGCAGTTTTAAAAGTTCAGAGTTATTTATACCCGGATTAACCTTCAACATGCGAAATGCCATTGTAGGAGTCTAACACACCCTGTGGAGTTTTCTTTTGAACTAAGGGTTTCTATTTTTCTCAACAAACTGCATTCTCCATATCCCTGGACACTTAAACCAGACTAATTGCATTTCCTTCTTCATAAAAACACATTTTGATTCCCCACTTTCTTTTTACTTTTTATAATTATAGATAAAATAACATATATTAAAATAACAATTGTGCTGATTCAATAAATCAATATTCAATATCGTATTCAACATTTGATATTGGCAGATGTGTTCTACTTTTGTCCTTGGACATCTTTATTTTCTTCAAAGCCTTTTTTAAACTCCAGATTTGTATGAATCATTTTAAGATCAGTGTGGACCTGCAACAACACAATGGCTGCTCATTAACTTTTAAGCAGGGAGCAGCAGTGGAGCTAATAATTTTTTAGAGCACAGATAATGAATGTTTGTATTGAGAACTAAAATTTTGATAGAAATTACGACTGCGATCACTTTTGCAAAACTTACAGATGGTTTGATAAAAGTGGTTTGGTTCTGAACATTAGGGTTATTTTATCTTTAACATCCACAGGTTATTAAAATCTGTACAGCTGCTCCTGTTGTTCAGTGGAAATCTGACAAGCTTTTACATCTGTTCTTTTTCTCTCTTTATCTTACCGTCCTGCCCTCCATTCCCGTATTTATTGTCTGTGGAGTTTTCATGCGTTTACTACATATGCTCTAATTTTTGCACTGAGCCAAACCGGAGGTGATAGCGAGAGCAAGAGAAGAGGAAAAAAAAATAATGTAAGCGAAGCTTGTGGGGAGGGGGGCAGAGAGAGAGAGAGAGAGAGCGGTTAATGTGCACAGGGGCACCGGCTGTAAAAAAAACCCCCAATGAATTCCTTTTTATCTAAGAGAATGATCTTAGTGATCTCATTATTTTCCCATGTGGATAAATGTAAAACATACGGGGCGACTGTGTGCAAAGGCCAGAACTAACACGCACACACACACACACACACACACACACACACACACACATTAGTGCACTCTCCATGTGCGTCTCGAGAGCCCTCTAGCTCAGGAACTAACAGAAACAACCTCTTCTCAAGCTGTTGCTGTCTGTGTCTCTTAGTTTCTTCTCTCACTCACACTCGAATGGCAGATCACGGATACAGGGGTTGACTCAGCAGTGATTGTCTTGACCTTACAGTGTAGGTGCGTGTCAGTGTGTGCGCCGGATCCCTGACTCACCCTGTGGCTCGAGGACAGGGTTCAGCCCGGCTATATTCCATTCTGACACTTTGATAGACACCGAGCCATTTCCATCCCACTGTGCCGGGTCGGCTCCGCCACTCCGCTGCACTTCTCATTACCGCTAGACCAAAGGATGCCAGCAAGACAGCAAAATGATTAGGGAAATGGAAATAAAAGAGCGCGACACTGTGTATATAATAAATTATCATTAGTTTGCTTTGTGACGGACATCACATAAACACCAGGAGATCTTTTGGTCAAAATAAACACATCAGTCAGTTTCACCACAAATTGCGTTTAAATGAGTTTTACAGTCCTCAGAAGTACTGAAAGTTTTGAATAGCAACAATATAAAGTGCAACTCAACAAGCTTCATCTCCTGAGGAAGCTGGTGTGGGTTAAAATCAAAAGATCTGGAACTCCTACGGAATGACCCTCGTGGTGAGGTTGATTCGTAGAGTAACTCTCAATCTCAGCATCAGTCAAAATGGCAAAAAGTTGCAATAAATCTAGCATCAAATAACAGAATAAGAGACAAACAAGTTCAGAATAGCTAAAAGAGCGAGGATAGTTTCAGTCAAAGTGCGTCCAGATCATAGACTGGACATAGAGATGGACAACTTGTCTCCACTTCACACTTTCCAGAAGCGAGATTCTGACAAACAAAGCTCAACCAATCACGAGTCGGCAGGGTTTATGACCTATATATATGGTGATCAAGATGCTTCAGCTTCATTTTGTTGTCTTTATGTAGAGTTTATGGTCCAGATATTTTTATAGCTTCGATTTTATTGACCTTAACATTTCTGCTGCAGCCCGTTATCCCTCTGATCAATTTTTGAGACTATCTTTATCAGAAAATATGATCTCACATCCTTTTTTTCCAGGCTGAATGTTGACAAATTAAATTGAGAAGAAATGCAATGCTGCTATGTCCGTTTAAAACATGTATAGACTATATGGTGTGACAAACCAAGTGTAAAAACACCCATGGAGACGCAGGGAGATGTCGATCAAATTCAGTTTTGAAACGTCATATTATCCTTGGAAGAGGTCTAACAAGGCAGCAAGTGAAATAACGTGTGGGTGGTTGTTAGCAGCTTAAAAGCCAAACTGGAAACTTTGTGCTTTTTCATTTTTGTTCAGAAAGGAACAGAATTAAATTATATATTTATCAGAAAAAAAGAGGAAGCTTTGGAAAAAAAAAAGCAAAATTTGATTTAAAAAGAAAATGTTCCGTTTGGAATCAAATTGTTCTTTAAAACACATTTGCTCACAGCATCGTTCTTTTCCATCAACAACACTGACTTTTTAAAATTCCACTGCAATCCACGTCACCAGATTCACGCCCACATGTATGATGCTTGACAAGAACATGTGTACATACATAAACAATGATATTCACTCCATACCGTTCAACTATTGATCCCTCAGTGATCTCCTAAAGCCACCACCGGTCCGACACGCTGCCGTCTATTTACATATCTAATTTGCATACCAAAGTAACACTGTCCAAGACACTCGGCCGATGAATAATTCATCGGAGGTGTATTTACATAAGGTACAGAGCACAGCCACGACCTGAAGGCTCCGCGGGGACAGGAGCAACTTCGAGATGGGTCTTTGTTTTTTGTGGATGACTCGTGCATCAAGCCGTCCGTCTCCTGTTCGTCCCCCGCACTAATTAATTAATCTCAGCCTCTGCCAAGATCAATGGATTTGGCTATCCATGCACGCTAATACAATTCATCGAATGAGGGTCGGGAGAAGAAGCCGAGATCTGGAGGCTAAATCTCCAGGGAGAGTGGCCTCTGGCCCGCTGCCTATTTTGTGTGGTGAATCTCCACTATATAGTCACCAGCGAACAAAATACTCCTGTGATGTACATAAAATATTTGTTCACGCATGAATTATTCTGACAAGGACGGCACTTTGTCTTTGATGTTTTACCGTGGATGGGCTTCCTTGTATTTACATTTCCCACGCATGTTTTTGCATAATTATCCCACATATCTGATCGTGGTGAGACACTGCGAAGTTGTGGAGGAAAAAAAACAAAACAAAATGTAATCAGTCAAGCATGTTCGCGTGCATGTTTTATTTGCTGATTTGCATAGATATGATTGCGCTGTGAAGAGGGTTGGCTTGTTTGTTGAAGTATTTAGGTTAGAAGCTGGGAAGAAAAGCACGAGAGGAATATATGGCCATTTTCATGTGCTACATCAAAAGGTTGCTAACACGCCATAATCACACTGGTTGTTTTTGATTGATGCATTGGGGTTGCAGGACTGCCGCACATTGTTATTCCAGGTGTCCTTCCCATGATTCCCTGCTTTGCACATCTACCGTGTTGCCGCAGATTCACTCTAAAGGCAGGATAGGTGATTTAAGGTAGTTTGGAGGAAAAAAACAACAATAACAACAACATCTACCTCCCATCAGATCTGCCCTTTGCGTCCTTTCTCTATCTTTCTCTTCTTCCTCAGCCACACTCGCACAGTCCAAGTGTGAACCGTGCGGTCCCTGTGGCCGCCTTGTTTACTTCTTGCCTCTCCCACTCTCGCTGCACCTCGTGAGATGAAGAGAGCAGAGGGCGATTGGGAGCCACACAGTGTGTCCCACGAGAGGCCAGGAGTCTGGACCCTTTGCTAAAACCTCTGCTGGCTGCTTTCATCCCTCAAGGAGAAAATGTGTGTGCGTAGTGCAGGAGCTACAGTTAATTAGCCCATTGCACATAAGCACAAGTGCCCACGCCGCGCATACAAATTCTCTCTTGCATGTATAGTAATGCAACACACACATAGACAGAAACACAAGCGCACACGCATTAAATCCACATGGATTTGATGATGCTAGCAGCTGGAACCCCAGGGAGCATCCTGTCTTGACTAAACAAAACAGATGTTTATGTGCACAATGTCACCTAATGTCAGCAGCCGCGCTCCTGCCCTCTTTTATTAATCACATGCTCCCAGCGCGAGATCCTCAGTTTCTGTTTTGATTTAATGTTTCTATCTCGGCGCTGTCGGGGCACATGTGATAAAAACGCATGATAAAATCACCTGTGTCTTCACTGGAATGCGCAGGATTTACGTCGTCGGGTTTAAAACATATATTTCACACACCTTGTTCATAAAGCAAGGGGAGGGGGATCTGCTGCACCACTGACAACGGCTGCCAGCGTGCCCTTGAGCGAGACCTTTCACCTCCTCTGCTGCATGATCTCCAAGAGTATATAACACTGTGCTCGAGTCTGAGTGACTGCACGGAACTGAGTGCATTAAAGCAGGGAAAAATAATATACTGTATAACTCAGTAAAGCTTTCCTCTATGAATTTCAACTGTCTCACAGGGGGGAGGCTGGTATGAGACTGAGGTGAGCGAGTCTGCATTGACTTTAAAAACTGTGGCTGTTAATAGCAAAGTGCTGCGGTAACACGGGAAGTATCTGAGAAAAAATATTTAATTCATGTGTCGATTTTTTGCAACCTAGAAAATCACCAGGCGCCTTCTAGTATGCGAAGGGTTTCTGCCATATTAGCAGGAAATGTAAAAAACCAAAGGCAGCAGTGTGTTGCTCAACCTGATCAATAGATGTGTTGGATACTTTCAGTGACATGTTTAAAGGTTTTTCCACAAAACTACTGAACAAAATTTCAATTCAAACCTTGGTGAGAGTATGAAAAGGGGAAGATCAAGGAATATCTTTATGAGTTTTTGTAAATTTAACATATCTTCATAATTCATAATAGTTTCCGGTTTACTATTAATCCCCCCGAAAATATCTACTTTCTAATTTCTGTGCATCCCCAACATGTTATAAATACACGATGCATAATCACAATACAAATAGTCTTGAATTACTGTATTAATATTTGTTACCTTTGCGCTATTAAAATGTGCTGAGAGTGAGGTGGCTCAGCCAGTGAACGCCAGCTGTGAGATTATATTCACCACTAATCTGCAGCAGCAAATACAAAGAAATGTCACGCTGCCTTGTCGAGATTATAGATTTGCATAATGAGGAAACGTTTGCGTGTGTCTGCAAATGTCTCAAAATGTTGATTCTGAATGCATCTGTTTTCCCTGTCACAATATCGTAACAGTTTCATGGTTTTGTTCAAGCTGCAATTATTGGTGTTGTTTTCAGCCAGCAGGAGGCAGTGGAAACAAGTTGCCAACACAACTATGTCATATCATCACATTTTAAGTTTATTGCTAATTGAAAATCTTTCATTTTAAGTTGTATGTTTCCGGCCACATGCTGAATTTAAATCCAATGTTCCTCCTCTTCTAACTCTGGTTTTGGTCTCTGCCAACTCCGACAGGAAATGTCTATGATCACCTGCTCTTCGCTAACGTTGTCATCTTGTTGGAGACGAAGCGCGGAAGAACAATCTCAACATAAAGCTCTGTATAGCTGAGTGGAGCGACAGATTTCAGTGAAAATCTTTTGTGTTTTCATATACTGCATAAACAAAAATGTTGATTATAGCTGTTTTCAGTAGAGATAGAATGAAATGAGAATAAATAAGAACGTACAAAGACATTTACTTCACCTGTCAGATCTGTGGATAGTGTCCAGAAATAAGATCCTAACTTTAAGACAAAAGCTGGAGTTGAACTTGTGACCCTGTGGTCTAACAGACAGCTGCCTCCTCGGTGTACGGCCCCTGCGTAAAAGTGGCAGCCCCTCAGCACCTGTGTCATTTATTGGGTTACCTGACTAACTGCTGCAGCATTACTTCTGTTGAAGTGATAGCAGCCTGCGCGACGCCTTCAACCTGACACATGAGATAAGCGTCTCCCTTCACTGCTGCCATGCCAATCACCTCAACAGAGACGGGGGGGGCAGGGGGGGGGGGCAGCCACCCACAAACACACATGTATAAACAACACGAGCCACCACTCCTCCTCCGAGGAGCCAGACGATGGCACAGGACGGGAGCGCTGGTGACAGTTTTTCTTGAGAGTCAACACGAGGAATACAATGGAGTGTGTTTAGCCGCAGGGTTGGAGGGACAGACGCACTGGGAGGATGGAGTGAGCAGGAGAAAGTTAGAGATGCATTGTGCACTCGTTACTCACACTGCAGATGTCTCCTCCCTCCATCTGCTGTGGTGAGAGAAGTCGAGCTTGGCATGGTTTAGTTTTCCACACCGTCAGGAATGTTGTGTGCAGAGAATCATGGGGTTAAATAATCCATTATTTGGATTTGCATGAGGTCACGAAGAAAACAAATGACCTGTAATCTTGAGTCAAACTGTCAAACCTCTTGCGTCTGCAAATTATTTCAACTGTTGAAATAGTTTCTGACATTGGGGTTAAACTGAGTTAATTCCTGTATTATTTTCTTGCAGAGTTTGCAGAGACCAATCCTTTTTTTTTAAAACTGTGTTTAAATATATAAAGTATTTGATAGTTAGTCATAGTTGGATATTAGCTTTCAGACAAAGCCGGGGAGTTTGTCTGAGCTCGTTTCTTCTCCTGCTCTCTCTCTGTTTGTGCATGGAAGTACAGACTGAACGTCTTTCAGTGTTTAAGAGTGAACGAGGCAAGAGTGGAAAGTCTGGGGCGTCAGTATTGCTCACCGTCAGCATCCTGTGCCTGACTTAACGGGTTATTTGTCATCCCGCCAACGCCTCTGATCACGGAGAAAGGTCAGCAGTCTATCTTATAATATTATATCTCTCCCCCTTCCCCTGTATTGACACAAGTGGTTTGGCGAGGGAGGGCTGGGGGAGGCGCGGCCTCTTGTTTGCGATGCATCTCGTAATGGAGTGCAGTTGAAATATTTGCATTTTTCACTTGGACAGTTAGTCACTGGGGCTGCGGAGTGATGAGGAAACAACACGACGGAGATGTGACGACGTGCAGAAACAATGAAGAGAGGAGTGTGTTTGTCTTTCTGGCTCCAAAGCATTTGGCTAAAATCTCCCTGTGCACATTAGCCGACGACTTTCTGGAAACACACCGCAGCCGTTTGTGCAAACATGGTGTCTGTCTCTACACGTCCCTCAGCGGCCACCTGTCAACTGCGTATCACCTCTTGCCATTTCCCAGAAGCTCCCTCCCTGCATTCTTAATATTTTCATTCACATCATTCTCTGGCCTCTGCATGTTGACTCTCCCCCTTTCCTCTGCTTCCTTGCCTCCTTCCTCCTTCACAGGTCGTCTCCCCCTTCGCCCCATCAAAACACGGTGAGGATGATCCTCAGAATTCCCAGCGTGCCCGCTCTTCCACCTCTCTTACATGTTTTGTTTTGCCCTCGTAGGTCACGCACCGCTTCCGACTAAACCACTTCCTCAAAAAAAATAATGCATTAACTGGAAAACCCCCTGGGACTTTTCCAAAAGTGTTGTGAGAGACAGCCAGGTGATATTGGAAGTGGAGCCCATGTGGATTTCTCCTGCAGAAACACGTTTTAAATGGCACATCTTCCTCAAAATGACTTTGACATTCGCACCAATTGGGGTAAATGCAGACCGCAAGCTCCCTGTCGATTTTTCCATTTGGCAGAATGTGATTTTTTTTTCTTCTTTGCGGTTTTGGTTTGATTTGCTCTGTGTTTCCATCTCTTGACACGATGTTGTGTATTGTAGAAATGTCAGTGTTTATTTTGTGGCATGGCAGAGGTCAATCCTCTTCCACTGTCGGTTTGGGGGCTAAGAAATATTTCCTCGGGAGCTCCGTAATCTACTCTGAGTCCTGCCGTGTGTGTGACGGACCCCCCACCCATCTCACTCACTTATCCAGCAGTTGGTGTGTGTGTGTGTACGCGTGTAAGTGTGTTTGCCTTTCTTGCCGTCACACATGTATTTCTCCTCCTCTCCCCTGTTGCATGCTGTGCAGAAGTGATGAGGACTGAAAGAGAGAAGGAGGAAGAGGAGGAGGAGGGGGAGGGAGGGTTGGCTATCTATTTGGCTTTCCCGTCTTGTCCCCCTGTCTTCGTGCATTGCGGGGGGTGGGGAGTAGGGTGTGAGGGGTTGAGCCCATAATTAAGATTCTGCTCAGCCGGCCAACTCCAATGGCTCAATGGAGCGAGAGTGAGCAAGCCCACCGGTGATAAATGACCCACATCGCTGTCCATGTCCTTTCAATATAACCTGGGCATTAATTACACCAATTGGTATTGCACTGTCATCAATATCCATCTGTGCTCGAGCCTATATGCAGAAGAGTGTTTATGTGTGTGCATCACTCTGACCAGGCAGAGATAGTGAAGTGCTTGCTCTGCACAGAAACACAGAGCAATGATTTCATCTTTAAAGCAAACTCGCCAGTAAAATGCACTTTGCCCGCGCGAGAGGGCGAGAGTGTTCGGCGCTGATATGCACTGGGAGTTTCCGCCGTGACCGCTTGCTTTAAAGACACTGCCCTCCCGTTTTCTGCATCCCACGAACCTTGCCAATGCGATAATGTGTTCTCGGAACTCGTCTAGACCGTCTTTGTCTGCATTAGAACCTGTGGGTGTGCGCATTATTTCCCCTGCAGCCAGACAACTCTGTCTTCAAGCCTTTTAATTTCTCAACTGTGAGAAAAAATATATAGAAACCTTAAACTTACAGTAACTTCAGAAAGTTTAGATTTGGTGCACCGCATTTGATTATTTTTGTCTTATAAATAACGTATTCCCAGCCATCAATCAAACATATCAGAGGAGAGAAAAAAACATGAGTAAATCGGAAAATATTCCAGGAAGACAGGACGGTGTTATGATGCTCTGAGCATTTAGGATTCATACTCAGTGGCGAAACCTGCAGGGGGTTTTCGGCTCCAGTCATTAGCTTAATGTTTGTGTCTGGAAAATCTGATAAATGTTAACAAATTGAATGGACATGATAGAAAATGGCTCAGAATCATGTGAAACTGTCAGATTGTCATTTATACTCCTCATATGAGACGCCGCAGTAATGAGGCAGGTTGTGAGGGTCAGTTATTTCTAATGAGGAAAGAGCCAATTCCTTCTACTTCACAACAGCTCAGAGGAAATTAACATTTAACATTGTAAAAAAATAATCCACTGTCTGAAATAAAACCAAACCGACATCAATAATGTTTCAACGTGCACTGAATTTAAACAATTATTTTACTGATAATGCAAATATAACTTTCAAGTTTATTGTTTGGGCCCCTTGTTATAGTACTTTTCAAATGTCTGGGGGTTATCAGTTTCGGTTCCAAAGGGAGATTTATTTTCTGTACATTGCTTTTACTTACGTTACTGTTTTGGGCACAGAGACGTATTTGTTTCAAGAAAAAAAGAAAAGATTACAGAAAAGCACATATTTGTATATCTTTGTTTTTCCTGCTTTCCGACCCCATTCATCATCTCACAACCGCTCGGGTTTATCTTGTGAGCCTGTGGAGTGGATCCGACCTCTAGGTTGGGAATGACTTGACTAAACTTCCTAATTTAAGCAGTAAAATATACAGCCAATATACAGCTTGACCAGCAGTAAATACTGTTCACACATTTATGCAGCCAATATGTAGAAATGTCATATAAAATATATATATAGTAATATATATATATCAGTAACAGAAAACATTTTCCCCAGCGTAAAAGTACTTTTTACTTTGATATTCCAAGTAGATTATGTCGATAATACGTGTGTACTTTTAACTTTAAACAAATAACTTTGATAGTGGAGTATTTTTACATTACTGTACCAGTACTTTTACTGATTTTTCACAATGCTGCCTGCTTCTCTATCAATGTAGCCTCGTCTAATAAAGACACACTGATCATTTTATCATATAGAATGAAATATTCCCAATTCCTACAATATTGTTTTCACACCATTTCTAACTAAAAATGACCATAAAACTTGTACAATCTAGTATTTGCGTATCTGCACTCTGTGTATTTGCCTGTACAGCACCTGGAGTACAGTATGGCCAGAGCAAGGTGAGAAGAGTGCAACCAGGTAAAGTGACTTTGGTTGAAATCTCAGGCCATCTGGCCCGTCACGTAACCTGCACCTTCATGTTTGCTCCTTGTCTCTCAAAACTTTACTGTACCAGCTCTGTCGTCCTTTCTTAATGAGCAGAAGTAGAATTCAGGATGGAGTTACGATCAGCTCTGGGGTTATCGAGTCAGCTGCGTCTGACTGGAAACTTTTGAGAAGCATATGGTGAGCAGGGCCGACACCAATCTAACGTCTGGGGGATGAGATGACTTACAGAGGACGAGCCGAGCTGACGCCTTCTCATCTCAGAGTCTCGAGTCAAATGGAGAATTTATTCCATTAACGTGTAATATTTTTCCTGTAGTATTTTGTGTTTTAATTATGTTATTTTCATGCTGGTCAACCAGGATTTTTTGTAGTACTAATTACAGCCTTGAACAAACATTAAAAAAAAAAAAAAACGACCTAAAACTACACGAAATCCATAAAACCTTTTTTGGTTTGGCCCACTTCCCATCCAACAACATGGAGGAAGCAGGATTAATGACCTTTACTGCAGCCAGCCGAAAGATGGCTTCACTTGTGGGGCGTGATCACGTCCATCTTTCAGTCCAGTCTGTGATCTTAACAAGTTAACATTAACAGGAAAAATACTAAGTTCACCAAGCTGGAGCTACCATCAGCTCCCAGTGAGTTTTGAGTTGAATGTTTTCTTGTGCTGCACGAGTTGATGATTTGACTCAATCAATACATCCTCAATGTCAACCTCAACCATTCCACTTGTTTTTATCGGCTCGCATGAGATACACTTTAGCGATGATTGGATCTCGGAGCGTTTAAGAAATGAATATGAATTTCAACTTGATTATGCAAACTGCTAATGTTTTATTTCCTCAGTTGTGGTGGATTGCTGGGGCAGCACTACATCTACGGTCACAACCATTGTGTCTAGTAAATCTCATTTTAATTTCAAAACCTGTCCGCATAACAATTTTCTCCCACTGAAAATTTAACTTGTGGGGTGATATTAAACTGGAAATGTCAGCTGCATGCTTTGACTTTTGCAATGCTTGCAGCTGTAGTGTTGTGGGAGATGGGATAGTGAGGTATTCATAACGGTTTTTGTGATTGGATTCTGAAGACATAGAAGCAATATGGTGTGGATTGTGTCAAATAGCTTGTATAAGTAATGTAATCTCACTTGCTTTTATAGTTAATCAGCAGCTGCTCCAAGTTGTGCCTTCAGTTTGTAGTTTTCTACAGTTTTGTTATCTAATCAGTCAAGTTTATCAAAGTTAAACCCAGCAGGCTTTGTGGCCGCAGAGCTGTGAAATCTGTGTGTACGACATTGTGCATATCGTGGCGAGCCAAGAGGCCATTTGTCAAGATTTATGCGTGACAGAAATGCACACAGAAGCATGAGCTCAACAAACTGCTAATCAACCATAATAAGGTTTCGGAGTTATGAGTCGTCAAGATCAAGGAAAACACAGTCCACTGACATCATCAAGTTTCATCGACTGAGCTGGCGAAGAGAAACTTTGAGAACATTAAACACGGAATGTCATCAAGAGGGTTTGTGCCATTAAATCATTTAAGCTGACAATTTGAAATGTGGTTAAAAAACACAGGAGGAGCTGCATTTTTTCATGCATAAAAGTTTCTTTCTAACCATCTGACGTCACTCAGACCACCACTTAAGATCATTGTTGGTGGTTCTGCAGATGTTCAACTCTGCAACAAACAGCTCCAAAAGAGTGTATTTGTGCCATTAGTCTTGTTTGTCTGCTCAGTCCAATGTTGTGGATGGTCCCTTATTAAAAACAAAACAACTCTAGATCGTGAGCTCATCTCATCTATTCAACAAATCTCCATTCGGCTGTTTGGAGTGTCTGAAAACACACAGCTTGAGATGAATGTAACCACGTCACTCTGCCCCTTAACATGACCTTCACAAACATAAGCAAAAGAAAAAAGCACAACTTTGCCTTTCATACTCGTGCACAAATACACAAATCTTCTCGCCCTTCGTTCTCTCGCTGCCCCTGCATCTCAGAGGTCACTGAAATTAGGCCTGCGGACAGAAATATCTCCTTTTGTCTGAGCAGCGGTAGACAGTTTGTCTTCCAAACTATATTTATGAGACCTCATTATTTTCGTTTCCTATCCTGTCACTTAGTATTAGGTTTCTTCCATTCCTTGTGCACGGAAATAGCTCTTGATACAAAGCCAGGGTTCTCTGAAAGAGATGCATTTCAATAACAAAGGGATGTATCACTAAGGATTGGCGGTTCAGTACCGTAAAATATCATTGATTTTGCTCAAATGCTTCAATTCCTTTACTGTGCTGGGATGTACTTGGCTGAACTGGAATGGAAATCAACATAAAATGGGCCACTTATTACAAGCAGGATGGGTCTCCTTTTAGGGCCCGCCCTCACAATATTGCAAATGAAATTACAAACCCTTGTGTTCCCCAGCACCATGTAAAAATGGAAATGCAGAGCGTTAATTCATGCATGAAAGCATTGTTGGTGCTGTAGAAAAATTCCACTGATTCCAGACGCTGGAATCCACCATGGTATTATTCATTAAGACAAGTGAAACGTTGGGAGTCTGCAAGTGTATCTCAAAACAGGGCCGACCATATGTTTAGTGTCAATATGACTTCACGGTTGCCCATGTGGAAAATAGCTCCGGGCCACAGAATGCACACTCGCACAGTGCTGTGTTTAGATAAATAATCTTGAACTGTGAAAAGCGAAATAGGAAACGAGTGCCATGTCTAAAAATAATTTGTATCTAGTGTTTTAATTGCGACAGGGGAAAAAATGTAAATGGTTGATTATGAAGAACTTGGGTCTGTTTCTGGGGAGGAGGGAAGAGCCGTCTGATTGTTTCCAGTGCCCTTGGTGATTCTCCAAGGACTGGCCTGGCATGAAATTGGCAGAAGCAGAGACCGGAGCGAGGAGGGAAGAAGAAAGCAAGAAAATAATGTGCGAGCAAGAACAGATATAACTGTGGGTAAAATGTCCGAGAGTAAAAGAACGGTCTGCAAGGGAGCCGAAATGATGAAAAGACCAAGGAAAAGGAGGAGAATAATTTGAGGTTTGCTGGATTTCCTCCCAGTCATATACACTCCAGAAACTTAATGGTAAAAAAAAGAAGAAAGTTCAAGTTCAGCATGAATGACCAGGAGCTTTTAGTCGGACATGGTAAAGCTTCTCATTAGTCAGAGGGTTTGCACCAAACAAACCACGTAAACAACCACGTTAACTCAAGATGTTAAATGTGTTAGAATTTAATACTATGACCCTGATTATTTAACACAACCTCCATTCATCGGAAGATATTTCTGGTTTATTAGAAGATGCTCATCATCATTTCTAGCAATAATTAGACTGCGCTCACCAAGTTAAAGGGGCACTCCATCTAATTATACCCATGGAGGTCAAGGTACTTGATACGTGGAGTACTTCTCAAAGGTATGACAGCAGTGTAATCGGGCAGAGATTTATCAAGTCTGAAAACGTAACCTTGGTGATGTCACAGTGATGTCCGGGCTATCTCCGCTTGACCTTGGTAAGTAAACATTATTAACAAAAAGCCTGGGTTCAAAATCTGAAGGAGTTTGAAAAGTCAGACTTTAACAGTCTAGAAAGGAATTACTGAAAAATGCTATTAGGTTGCATTCTGGAAAATGTCCAGTATTTTTGGAGCTTGACTCATTCGAGGGGCCAAGCAATTTAGCAAACATCAACCTTATCTGCTGTGGAATGCAATCATTGCAGCAGCTGCCCAAATGTGGCCATTTTGGATCAAGATGTGAAATAGATGCAAGATGAAATGAGATACAAGAATGGTAGAAATGGGGTTCCGTACTTATTGAATGTAAGTAAGAGGTTTTTTTTAATCTGGGTTTTTTCCAAGTCAGTACTGATCATAAGGGAAATTATCCAAGATCAATATTGCCAGGCCTATGAAGCACCACCTCTCCCCACTGACAAGGATCATCCTGTCTTTCTTTTCCTCTTCCCAGGAGATCACACTCCTTGTGTCCCAAATGGCCTCCCTCACAGCACCCTGTTGTTTTTTATGGACCGGTTACATTAGCCACCTAGCTTGAATAGTCCCAGAGGGAAGCCAGAGGGCCGCACTGTTTACTAAAAGCGTCTTTTACTGCACATCATCCTTGTAAAAGATGCAAACACCTCCATTGAGGAAGAGGGAGCTAAACGAGAACAAGCTAATTGGATTGGCATTTCACAAAAGGCAGATTTGACTTCAAGCTAATGTGATTGTGCTTTTTTCTCTCTTGACGCTCGAAGACCAGAATGAGGTGGGTGATAATTGAAAGAGAGCGAGCATGTGGTTTGTGTTGAGAAGAGTTTAAAGGAGTGATTTTTTTTTCTGGAGAGGACAGATGTGCTCAACTTATTTTTCAAAGAACTGGCCAGCCTTTCATGTTCCACGGTTTTCATCATGGGTGTCTTTAAAACCTTTTCAAAAAAAGTGTTGCATCATATACTATACTACAGACCAACTTTCTCTTTCTTCATCTTAAAAGCCTATATGCTGTTGAAATGATAATTCCATTACATGTCCGTTGCTTAACAAACACACTGAATTAATTAGACTTCTTTGTCCTTGCTTGCTGACTCCAAGTGACTCTTTTGCAAACATTCATAGTCTAGTACTGAGTTACCCCGTGTCATGACCTGATCAACTTCGGATCCCCTTACGAAGTTCATCTCATCCCCACCTGATTCTTGTCGAGCCCTCCACTGCCCTCCGATGCCATTGGACTAATCAACCTTATCAGTTGTTTGAGTCTTGAGCACTACCCAATTACAACCCCAGTGGATCTCAAGATGCTGACGAGTGTGAGGGTATCATTGTCCAATCACGTACCAGCACTGACACTCCACATCGAACTCATCGACCCGGCCTCCTAATCCTGCTCCAAGAATCAGTCTGCGATGCAGATGAAGTTGATTCCAAGTGTCTTCATTTGTTTAGTTTTTTTTTCCTGCAGTGGCTGATGCACAGACCCAGACTCTCCCTCCCTCTCTCTCCCTCTGCTGATTAAGACGGATCCTCGGGGCCAGGCCACACCAAAGCTAAATGAATCACTCCAGAAATAGGTTGCACGTCAATTTTGGTGGCGATAAGTGTTGAGCTGGATAACAGTTGTCACGCAATGTTGGATGAGGTGAAAACAGAGAAGGTACGGGATGACTTTTCTGCTGATGCAACCAATATGGATTCCAACAGTATGGATTGTGCAAAAGAATATGGCATGCACATTTCAGATCAAACTAAAAAATGACACTTTAGTTGGACAGGTCTTTCGACAAACTAAATAACAACCCAGTCATAAATAGAATAAAAATGTCTATTTTAACTCGGTATCTGAAACTCAGCTGGAGCAGGAGGGGCGATGTGGATTTGCACATATACAACCCCAAAAGGAAAGAGAGGGCAAGAGAGTTGTTTTCATCTTGTAGTAAACAAAACATTCCCCTGCGGGGTGAAATCTCTTCGAACATCTGGCTCCATTATAGGCCCATGTCCAGTCTGTGCTCGCTGTAGAAGCTAATTAGAAAGAGAGAGCAGATGAGGGGAAAGAGCGAGGGCAGAGAGAGCAGGACCCAAGATGGAGCTCCAGATTTTTTTTTGTAATACATGACCCACATTTTCTTTAAATCTACTCAAATATATCTCAGAGGCTTCATACTTGCAGATGAACAGATGAAGGGGAGGTGGTTAAAGTGTAGACTTCCTCCTCTGTTATGTGCATGTTATTAATATTCAGTAACCGCTTTAGTCATGGAAATTATTTTATTTTAAGATTTTTTGATGTTGCCTTATTATGTTACATGCTCAAATCTAAACTGTTCATGCCCCCAAACCAAAAGACTAGAAAATAATTAAGTCTTCTCTGACAGTCTGTAGGACATGGTCACATTATCACTGTAACACTATAATCAGTGCCTCACCCTCCCCATTCATGTCCTCAACAGCAAGACACAAAGACCACAGAATGTGACTGGACAGGTATAACAGCGGGAAAATAATCATCTTTGCAGACGTGTGTTTGTGAGCTCATGGTTGGGGTTGGGTATGCATTCAGGTCTATTCCCTGTTTTGTCTGGTTCACAGGTCGGTCTTTTCTAAGCACGAACCATGAACCCTGAGAAGAATAAAAAGAAAGGAACACAGCCGGTGTTTGAATGAATCACCGCTCATCACGTCCTCTTCTTTGACGGAGGACAGAGAGGGAGAGAAAAAGCTGTTGAATGATCGAGGCTTTGACCGTGACACACTCCACTTGGCGAGACT